>NC_025996.2:6127760-6186422 GCF_000442705.2 Elaeis guineensis | reverse complement strand
TCTACATAAAAATATATTTTTGATTTTACCACACCAATACAATTGATATCATTGATTTTTATATTGACTTGCTTGGAGAGCATCAAAATATATATAAATTTCGGTTTCTAGACATTTTTGTAATAAGATCATGTTCGGTGATTTGGAACTTCAGCTTGAATGGACTACGGTTGATTTTTAAAATCATCAACTCCTTTTACAGAGAGTTATTGAAGTGTGTAAACCGGTTCTAAAATATATATGCACTATTTGTGCATTTTAACCTACTACGAACTTCAATTTAACTTTTTTTTCTAATAGTAGGGCAGACAAAATTAGAATAATCTGAGTCAAACACTTGGGAAACAGCTCAAGGTTAAAACCTCCTACCAGATGGATGAAAGGTGCAATCTTTGGGCTATATCTAGTTTGCGCAGTTTAACTTCTTTGAAGTCTGTTTTTGTTTAGTCTTCAATATGGTAGGCCAGAACGGATTGCTTTTTCAGCTGTTTTTAGAATTTCTCTATCATGTTCTCAAGCTCCCAACAAATCGTGAACAGGAGAATTAATTCGAAACTATTTAAACATGTAGGTTACCTGATCAACGGCACCATAGGGAGGTAAATCTGCAGAGGAAGCCATCCTATCTAGTGCAACCCGAAGATAGTCCTTTGGTGTTTTCTGATGCTGATCCTTCGGTAGGTCTCTCCACACCAAATCCAACAACTGTAATGACCCAAAATGTAATGTTTAATGAAGACTTAATTTTTTCCTTTCGAGCAAAATTAGTATTCCAGGAAAGAAAGAAGTTGAGATGATTGCTTCCACCTCTGTCAAGAAATGATGTGGAAATTTTCTAAGTCACATACACATAAAATTGTTTAGTAGTTCTCAAGATGATCAATTAGTTGTAATACATGGTCAACCGAGTTCTTTTTCATCTCTTTAATCATCAGAAAATGAAAATTTAGAGTTGCAATTGGATTTGTAATGTCATGTTTTAGTCTGCTTCTTCAAAGTATTGTTCATGCATGAAGTATTGATCGCCATTGTTATTTGATCCACAAGTCCTTAGACCAAATGGCACTACTTTGTGGTCTAAAAAATGTCAAACTAAAGCCAAACCAAAGTTCAGTTATTGCACTATGAAGATTATGAGGTGACTATAGTTATGTAATGAAACCCAAACCCACACCCCCCCCCCAACCCAAAAAAAAAAGGTGGAAAACTATACTACTTGCAGTAATCAAGGTTCCATGCAATTTTGTACTGATAATGTCTAGGACCTTAATGATGCATGCACACAGTGAAATAAATTGTTAAACAAGAAGGTTTCTATCATGATGATTGTATCTCTAATTGATTCCGCATCATGTATGATGACCACAAACCATTTTCACTAAGCACATAATAAGGCAAAGGACAGGAATTGATGACACCTAATGTGTGCTAAGGTTTGCTCTCCACCTCCCTCCTTGGTTAAGAGAGTGAGAGGGAGTCCTTGTATGACTCAGAAAAATCAGGCACAACCTTTGTCAGGTTTGGTCTTCTTGGTTTTCGACCCTACAGAAACAAATCAAATCTGAGATGGCACATTCCATCACATTAAAGAATGGCTTTAAAACTAATTAAAAAATGAAGTTATTATGGAATGCACACTTTGGAAAACCTTTCAAAATTCCTAACAAATTATACCTACAAGGAGCTGTACTAATATTTGGTGAATGCTGATAACGTTAGAGTAACCACAAGAACATCTAGCCCACATCATACAAAACAATCTTTTGACATGTGAGTCCCTTGTATTGACATACAAGCCCCACCCAGGTGCAACATTGAATGTCTATTCCATATGTTCTTAGCAGTTCTGTGGTTTCATCTTCACTAAAGGGATAAACTAAACGATAGCTTGTTTTATTGTGTCCATAACTCCATATATAAGAAATTTCATGTAAGAAGGCAAAAGGGATGCATTCTGCAACAACTCCCATTAAAAAAAGCATTTGAAAACCCACATTTCCTTAAGGAACAAAAATTTACAAAATAGCAACCATTTTCTATAGGGCCCATTTTAACTCATGCATGCTGTCTCCATGGATATCTCCCAAATGTGCAATCAAGGGAGATCTGGATTGCACAATTTCTCCCAAAAAAAGAAATTCTCAAAACAAAAAAAGAAGGAAAAGATGTTAGAACCTTTTTAAAAGGTGATTACTGCCATTCCTGTTTTCTTTGGATTATGCAATCCCTGCATCTGCAGTTGCACCTTTCTCCCCCCCACCTCTAGACCTCTATTCAAGTTTGGCGCATACATGTAAGCATCCAAACAAGCCAACCAACATATTGGAAATGACAAACAAGCACATCTCCATAACAACTTCTTATTACAAAAGCATGGAAAACATTTTAAAGGCGAATTTAATTATTAAAACAATTAAAAGCATAATGTTGATATTAAAACCTACCTTATCCAATTCAAATTTGTTCGATAATAGTCTCTTGATGCCACTCCCATCAAAGTGTTTTCACTATGGGCAACAATGACAGGGTGCTCTTGGAGGCATTGGATGATGTTGTTCAAAAGCTTTTTAAATTCTTCAAAGAAGGTATCTTGAGAAGCAGGTTGTTCAAGCCGATCAGCAGGAAGTGATTGCAAAGCAGGTTCCACGATGTTACTCATGACCTATTAGAATAAACCGACATGGCTCGTTATGGAAATACAAAATTGTATAATCATGGTAGGAGCTTCTAAGTTTTACGGATTTGTAGCTCGCTAGTAGATTGTAGATTTCAGCATAAGCACATGCTCCACTACCAGGATATGTGGTTTAGATGCTACTCATAAACTGACTGCATGTGCTTAGCAGACTGTGATAAAATTGAGGAAAAAGTGTGAATATAAAAACTTGTTGTCATAGTATATCCAAGACATGATAGCATATAAGATATAAAATCAACTCCTCTCAGTTACCCAAGAGTCAGAAGCTGGTGGCATGCCATGCTCAACCGTGAGTTGTTGAAGACCCACTGTCAAGCACTTGCGGAGCGACTCATTTGCTGACTCCATCTGTGAGAATATGGAAAGTGCCTCTGGTTCAAATTTTGGGCTCTCAACAAACTCCTTCACATCTTCCCCATCAATTCTCAAGATGATGATTGGGTCCCTTTTAAGCCCAGCTGCCATGCCCAACAAAATATCAGAAAGTACCTCCTTAAACTCAGACTTGCTCACTTGTTCTTGCTTTCCATGCGTGAACTCATTCAAAACCTTCAGACAACAGTGTAGGAACATCATTATTTGGCATATAAATGTATAAAATATATAAGTAAAATGAATTATATTGTTTCATTTTCACTCATTCCCGATTGAGCTAAATTGCAGATAACAGACAATGCAGACTCAGAGTTATAAGAAACCGTTTTAAAAGATAAATTCCGAGGTGATCACCATGTTAAATCAGCAAAATCAGTATTGACCAAATGGTGTTATTGATGGTGAATGTAGGAGCACTGCTTGATCATCTCAACCATATGGTAAAGAGCATCTTATATTGATCCTACAATAGGTCTGGTGGTGATGGAGATTTCCTATCATGCTGACAGTTACTCCTTAAGTTAAAGATATTCTTCAAACATATTTCCTTGGAGATGATCTCATTATTATGGTGCTAGCTAGTTAGGTGCTTAGTTCATTTCCGAAATGCAAATCAAATTTGATCTACAGAATTATTTTCTTAAGATGATTTTTAAAGCTCACGGTTCATTGGTGCTTTCATTACAAGTTTCACAATGTGAGACACTGGACTAATTAAAGAAAACATCTTGCAGCAGACGATTTCTGTGCTCTTAGTAGGGCAGCAAAAATAGGTGTTAAATCATTGCTATCTGGTGATTAGAAGACATGTCAAGCCTCACCAGATGATGGAGATTAAATGGAAAACTTCACAAACGACTGTTACCGCCTCAAACCATGGCCCTCTTAAAAGCTAGTTAGCCTTCCTATAGATATTAATAGCTTGCCTATTTGCAGGCTGTGACAGGAGGCCAATGATGTCACTAAAGAAAACTACTATTCGACTTAACACATGCCATGCACATGAGACAGCATCACCTTATCTCAATGTTTGGCTTTTCCCAACAGCTTCCCTTCCCCTTTTCAGTCACATAAGACAATGGAATATCCGCATGGGATGTATGATGCCATGGGGGTCGATTCCATTATATAACAGTAACTTTTATGATTCCAAATCCCCCAGGCCTCATTAGCCCGATCGGGGGGCACTGTTGCAGAGTGCTGTATAAGCCATATATTGACACGGCAGCATATCTGCTGCACTGGCATAGTATCTAGAAAGCCTTCCGAATACTCTTTATGGTTTGCAGCATATGACAACCGTGTTCTATTATCATGTAATGCAATGTTCCAAAACCCCAACAAATTTGCAATTAATTGAATTAAAGCAGCTTAAGAAAGTCTAAAGTCCACCTTGACAGAGACCAACGCTTTGCAAACATGGTAATCCTACCACACCCTTAAATACAGGGCCAGGTTGTATCTTTCATGCGAAAGAATGACTGATCTTTTTTCATGATGTTGACCATTGGATTGCAAACCGCACATATCACAAAGCAGTTCGAACACCTCCATTTGTCCACCTTCATGAATCTGGAAGTGACCATTGTGTGATTCAACAGTGGATTCAGCAAAGTGAAATCCGTCTTTCGCGCGAAAGATACAATCCCTGCCCCTTAAATACACCGAGCTTCAAACATCTAAGCAGTGCACAATATGAAGTGAACCTCACAATGCTCAATGCAAATTTATAATCTGCATTTTTGCATGGGAAACTAACCAATAACTGTATTAGACAGAAAATAAACCAATTCAGTTGCAGGTCTCGATTCAACTCTCACCTGTATTCCAATATAAGACCAATGCATCTAAGATTAACCAATTACTAAATTTACATCAGCTTTTGTTTTGAAAAGTCAATAAATTTTTAGGGCAACCCCTCCCCCAACCACCCCCCCCCCCCAAAAACCCCACCCCTGCCAAAGAAAAAAAAAAAAGAAAGAAAAAAAAAATACTGCAACTGAAGATGTTACCAAATTGTTATCATGCTTTCATTCCACGCATTTATCACTTATTTCTTTATATTGTTTCTCGATATTTTGTCAATTGAAAAGTATTTTTGTTCATGTTTTGCACATTGTTCTGTTGACCAACTTCTCCTATGGTGGCGACTCATATAATCCTATACCATAGCATGTCACAGGACAACTTCATATTTTACTGTCAAAGAAAGTTCATACAGATGTTCATCAAAAGAAAAAAGAAAACATCAGCCAAGGATCAGATAGATCATTTCAGCATTTATCTTAACCTTGTATCACATAGTGTATAGTTAATATAACATCAGGTCACCGTTGTGGATAACAAACATAGTACAAGGTAATCAGGGTGGTGTATGGTCGCGCAAAGACCAATCTACCTAAAAGTTTAACATAATGCTAACCCAGGTTGTACACTGGTAGGTAGGAGGTGAAGAACGGAGAGGCGTACTCGTAATTTACTTGTCTTGGTGAAATAGGCAAAGACAGACAAAGAGGTACAAGGACAACATAAATATTTTCTAAGTTAGTCAAAAAATCACAAATTTTCCACAAAATTCAATTGGAAGAACATCAACTAATTGTTCTCGCACGATCAAATTATTTACGAATTATTTAACATTATCGAATGTCACAAATTGTTCATGAACATCTCGACTTGTTTATCAAGTAGATGTGGCGGTGGAGAAGGCGGGTACCTCAGAGTAGATGTGATCGGAGTCCGGCGAGCTGCCCTGGGCCGGGAGGCCGAGGGCCACGCCGATGTCGGCGACGGCGGGCTGGAGCTCCTTGACGGAGAGCTTGCCGTCGTGGTTGACGTCCAGCTCCTGGAACTTGTGCTCGACGAAGGTGGTGAAAGCCTCTTTGTTCTCCACCAACTCCCTTATCTCCGTCCCGTCCAGCACCACCCTCTTCTCCTCCTCCCCTCCCTTCTTCCCCTTCTCCCCGCTCTCTTTCCTCCCCAACCAACTCGCCATCTCCCCACTCCCTCCCCAACTCTATTTATGATGCAGCGGGTGTGAGTCCTGTGATCTCCTTGTGACCTCCCCCCTTTTTGCTTTCCTTTCTCTCTTCCCCTGCCTTTTTATCTCTCCTCTCTTTCTCTCCACTGTCTTCCTGCGTCTGGGCTTTTGGGTGATGTGAAGAAAGAAGGGGGTGGGGATTTGTGGAGAGGGAGGGAAAAGAGACAACCGCCATCGGCCACCCACGAGATCCGGGTTGGAACACGTGGTGCTGGGCGGCTTTAAATTGGATCTTTTTCTGCTCTTGTTTTGTTAGCTCTCTCTTCTTTCAAACGTGTGACGGGAGGCGAATTAAGCGCCTACCCGCTCCCGTCCCTTGTCGTCATCCACAGCCATCTCCGTCGGTGGTGCGAGAGAAAAAGATTTTTTCTTGCTTATGAGCACGTGACTGCAACGACCGCGGACGGACAGGCCGCTTTGGCTAAGATCAGCCGATGCAATGCAGCCGAGCTAGGTCCAGCCGGTGAGCTAAGTCCCAAACTCGATTTAACTCAAAGTATTCGGATTCATATGGCCGACTATAATATTTTAAATTTTAGCTCGATTAGATTAAAAAAATCAAAACCGGCTCGATTCAATTTTAATTTTAATTTAAATTTTAATTCGAACTCGAATTTAAACATTAGTCTAATATAATATATATTTATAAATAAAAATAATATTATAAAAAATATATAAATTTAAGTAAATTCTCAAACTTTCAAACCAAGTAAATTATCATTCGGCTTTGATTGAAAAAATTATTCAAATAACTTGGGCTCCATAGCTTAGATCCCAGTTGAGCTTGAGCAGCCCAACCCATTTGAACCTTTCGTCAGTGCTTAGAGTCACAAATATTTCTAGCCTTCACTATTCTACATGTAAACTTCTTTTGTCTTGCGTATCTATAACAGCTTCAGGTTGACGCAATTAGGATGATTGGTGGTGCAATCAAATGGGGAAGTATCATTAACTTGTCATGAAAACCTTCTTGATTACACGCTGTGTTTTGAAAACAGAAATTTTGTGCATATATAATAATAATATTAATGCAGCATAGATCCGAGATTTCTATATCGATTCGATTGTTGAGTCGCAGTAACTTGTCGTGTCGGGATAAGCATCCGATGAAACTGGCAGACTGTGACAATTGTCCACGTCACGTCGAGTTCATGGAAACATGTCATGGCATGTATACAGGAAAGGGCAGGTGCCAGATGATAGAGGCCACTGTTCTGGATACATGTAGCATGTGGTTTGATGGTCAAAAGGCAGGTATTAGGGACTGGATTATTCGAGATATGAGATCCTTTCTTGTGGATTTAAGCTAGACTCTGGCCAGGAACCTAAAGCTTGTCCAGATCTTGACATTGAGCTCCAACTGGTCAAAGACAACTTGTCATCAATCACTTTAGCGATATGAGCCATATTTGACAGTGATTGCGAATAGGCTTCACAGGCATTTGAACCTAAATCTTTAAAAAGGTGACCGATGCGTCTTAAATTCTTCATCTGGGAGATTTTTTGCTCGGCTGATATTGTGTGGATGGCATGAATTATGCTGCTTGTAAGAATATATGTATGTATATGTATGTATGCATGTGCGCATGCACTCACATATATATCGAAATACTATGCCATATCTAGGATTTAAAACCTATCCTTTGAAGGCTTTAAAATCATCGCACACCCAATGGTGATTTTTCTATCTCTCGAACAACTAGTTTTTTGAAAATTGATCCTTCGCCCCACCAAATCAACATAGTCTGCTAAGTAAGCAGACACTTCGAAATTCCAATTTAGCATCTATAAATACTAATGAATAAATTGTTTTATTGGAAACCTATACTCTTGTTCATATGGATCGAGGTAATACATATATACACACACATACATACATATACATATACATATATATATATATATATTTTCCTAGTTACATCATCTCTTTCAATATTTCTTTAGTTACCGGATTTGATATTTTGCTTCCTTTCACATTATGTATAGATTAACAATCTATGCCGCACTCTTTTTCTTCTACACTTGGACACGTCTCTTGCACCAACCTTCATCGTATGATTCATTCCTGAATTAAAAGAAGAGTGACGCAACATGTCTCTCCTTGATCCATTTTTGCCCTCCTTAAGTATTTCTCAGCATATTTGCATTTATTTCCCTAGCAAGCCTACATGTTGCATCATCTTTTTGACCTCTAACAACCAACTTGAACTTCTCTATCTTTTCTTTAAAAAAAAAAAAAAAATCCTCTTAATCCTTTCCCCTATGTTTCTACATCTCACCGCTTCTCCTCTGTAACACAAACACACATTACAATTTTCACGGATCCTAAGTTTAATGGAGTGCCCCAACATGTCTCTGCCTAGCTCTCTCTCTCTCTCTCTCTCTCTCTCTTCAAATCTCTTGTTGTACTTGTTTATTTATCTCACTTTTTTAAGCTAGGTTGTGTTTCAAAAGTCTAGTAATAACTAGTGAAGATCTTCTAAACTTAATATACATACATACAAACATCCATCCGTCCCAATGCATTAGGCCCTATCTAAAATCATGTGTGCTTTTGAGACCAAAAGAAATGTTTGTCCACTGTAGTTCCACGCAAGAGGCAAGAACCATGTCAGCAATGATTTAAAACATACGTTCTTTTAGACCAGGCATTTTATACTATGTTTGAAATGTGCTTACAGTTTTTACCCAAAAAAATAAATAAAGTGCTTACGATTTAAATGATACAAAATCGTCTGGGTAAAATAAAACTTCAATTGTCTACTCTAAGAGAAAATTTTATTTATCATCAGAATTGGATTTTGAATGAAAATTGGAATGGTTATAAATCCATCAGTATATTTAATTTGTGATCGAGATCGGAGCCGGAGTGGAATTTGAATCTTAGAGAAAAGTATAGATTGATTTTTGAGATATTGGGATATTCTTATTCTCCTATAAAATTAAAATAAGAATGAAACTTTTCCAAATCAAATAGCTAAAATGAGATTCGCTCGTTTTCATTTCTATTCTAGAGTCCAACTATCTCCAACCAAATATATCCGTACTATATTTTATAGCTTTAACTTGTTTTAGATAGTCCATATATTTTTTAAAAATAATTAGACCAAACTTGCCATTAAAATATAATAGTTGCTAGGTGCATGGTACGAATACATGCCTAATTAAAATCATATGCAAAGTTGAAGATGTCCGCTAAACCCACGTGATGCACATATTTTCTCCACATGCATGGATTTCTCACACACACAACACCTAGTGTGGCCCATCTTGCAGTTTATGCAGCCCACCTCAAAGGAGCCTATCAACGTAGTAAAGTCATACAGCCCATGAACAAGGGAAACCGAAGCATACTGTATAAAGTACACTTCTAGAATTTATTTAAACCATTTCGTTATACACAAATATATACTATTCACATGTTATACAACGAACAAGGTTATATCCACTCCCAATTAAAGTACGGAGGCATATGGCAACATGACCCTTGGAACCATAGATTCAAATTAATAAGAAGTTGCCCAAAGTAATGATCAATTTTAGAAGCTGCCTCACTGCAAATGGAACAAAAACTAATGAGAGTTTATATTGATGGTGAGGTTGCATAGAAATCTCATTGTTGACACGCCGGCTCAGTATTAAATTAAATGGTGGCCTCCTGACACCTAATTCATGCCAAATGCTGGAATTTATGTCTCTAGCAAAATATGATTCCATAAATTAGTAGAAACATGACTAAAAATGTATGGTTAAAATCTCCATAGCTTTATCAAGTATATATTTTTTAATCAATACATGCATCTTTTATTTCCCACTATTCGAGAGAGGAGATGGTGTAGTCCATAAGTATCAGTACATTGTGAGGTATATAACTAATCATAAAATTCTTAATTTAAATTAAAGATTTAGAACCATCTATTCTATCCGGGGGTCTTGCCTACCTTCATATATAAAAAATTTGAAATATCCATTGTATGCCTTGCACATACCCGTTACTACACAGAAAATTATTTTTTTATACTTTTATTTACGTAAGATATCTGTGCTTAAAGGAATAGTCGGATAGAAAGAACGTCTACCTAATAAAAAGAGATGTAGTCTTAATTTTTTTCATATCAACATAAAAATAAAAATCCCCAAGAACTTCCATTACAATGCGATCTATTAGTCACAAACATAATAGGAAGATCAATTCTTTCACTCAACCGGTTATATTTTCGTTCACGTGCATTGCACGTACTGGCACTGATATTCCAAGCCGACCTCGTGCAGGTGTGCCTCTCCACGTGCCCAGTTCCAGTTCTAGAGCGTTGCGTTTACAAGGCAAACCGTTACTTTTCATTTTCAAGTATGAACCATGGCCCTTTTTATTATCTCCTTTTTTGTCTCTATAGGGTGTACCGATAAGAAATAAATGCCGCCGAGGATCACTCGACCGCAACCCACCAGACCTCCAGCGTTACCTCCGAGGCGGCCAGAGGGCGGGCCGAGCGGATTCGAACTCACCGCATCCCCCCGTCCCCTCCCTTCCCGCTGTTTCGCGACGTACGCAATACCAAAACCAAACAAAACAAAATTGCTCCTCGCCCGATAGCAGCACCAACCGGCATCACCTATATGTGGCTCGAGACGATTAGTGCTTTGTACTATAATTCACATTGAGTCGGTGAAAGCCACCAATATCTTCTTGGCACATGGCATAGTTTTGTTGAGGTCTTGTGTTGGGGGACTCCTAGCATCCCCGGAAATGAAAACCCATTTCCCGTGTGCGTTGGTTTCGCTGCTCTCCCCCCCCACACCCCGCCCCCAGCTCTCTTGAGTTGCCCATAAATCCACCCGCATAAAATGTCTCCTCAAAAACAAAATCAAGCGCGCATCACACTCATCAATCATCAAGAAATAAAAATAAAACCAAATTCTCGTCCCCGTCTAATTTTCCCTCTCTCTTCCCGTCCCTTTTTTTCCCTCTCTCTCCCTTCAAAACCCTACCTTCCGGCCTCCTCCTCCCTTCTCTCTCCTTCGCCATGTCCGGGGTCGAGGGCTCCAGCCTCCAGCCAGCCGAGCTCCGGCTGCCGTCGCCCCACCAACGAGCGCCCCAGATCCTCCGCCCCGCCGCCCACCGCCACTTCCCCTTCTCCCCCGCACCCAGGCCCTCCTCTCCCACCCCCGGCCTTGATCCCCACGCCCTCCCCTGTCGATCGCTCGGACCCGCCGACAAGGACCGGATCGCCGACGTGAGTGCCGCCATGCTCGTTTTGCACTTGGTTTCTTAGGCGTTTTCTGTTCTTGATTTTTTTTTTTGTCTTTCTTCTATTTTCTTCCGGTCTTTCATGATCATCTGGATGTTTCTCCCTTTTACTTATTCTTTGATCTTATTCGGTTTTATCTCGATTCAAGGTGATATGGGTTTTGATTTTCTTTGATTTTTTCATCTTGCCATGATGTTCTTGGAATTGTTTTCTTGATGATGATGATATATTACTTTTTAATGTCATGTGGCTTTATAGTTTACGGAATTGGTTATGTGACCCAAGATTATATATCATCTGTGAAGAGAGGGAAAGTATTAAGTCTTTGATGAGTCTAGTGGTACAGCATTAGAGGTCTAGGAAAAAATAGAAGGCCTTTTGAACAAAATAGAAATTGTCTGTGAGTTTTCATCTAAATTCTTGTTTGGGTTATGGGTATTGTTCTGGGCGATGGAAGGGATTTTTGATATATGCTATGGTTTTCTAGTTTACATCATCTCAAATTCTAGCAGCAAAATGCATCAGAATGTTGAATTTCATGCTTTGTATATGTTTATGAATTAGAGCATCCTAGGTTGCTTTGGATTTTTTTTTGGGGTAACGTAGGCTGGTTTGGGTTATGGAGGAGTTTTGACGAGTATATGGACAAGGTTATGGTGCTAGACCCTTAGACAAATGTCACACCGTGCAAGCAAAAAGTCCTAGATTGTAAGTGTAGCTGCTGAGGTTATGTAGATTGTAGACGGAGGTGATAGGTGGTGGTCTTTGGTGATTGTGTATGTTGTCCCCCACGAGGTTGTTTTGAAACTTTAATCCACAATTGACTGTAGACTGAAATTACTTGACCTCTTTTTCAGCAATTCTCTGCCTTAAACTTTGATGCATTATTGATAAAAGGAAGACAAATTTACTATCACAATCTATTGGGAATTTGCCAAGCATACACTTTCAATGAAATTTTGATTCTCACGTGTATGGAAGGTGTGCTAGAATATCAGATGGAGGGAGAATCTGCAAAGGTGAATGCAAGTATTGTGTAACAATAGACTAACTTTAAGCACTATATGGGAATCACAAGATCGAGTGACATAATATGATAGGATTTTCAGATTTCACATGTCTAAACTAATGACATTGGGTTCTTGGTTATGATTCTTTTCTGTGTGATTTGTGGACTTGCAACAGTGTATGTGCTGACTTTCTAAATTGGTTGCTAGCAACCTGATTTTGCCATGGTTGTATGCCTTCTATTTGCTTGATGCTTGTTGCTGTAATCAAGGATCATCCATTGCACCATATGATACTTTTCCATGTGATTTGTGGACTTGCAACAGCGTATGTGCTGACTTTCTAAATTGGTTGCTAGCAACCTGATTTTGCCATTGTTGCATGCCTTCTATTTGCTTGTTGTCTATTGCTGTAATCTAGGATCATCCATCACATTTCAATCTTCACATCTCGATTTCACTCGAGCATGTGCAATGGAAGATATTTAGTTCAAGAGATATTACACCTTTGGTTGAGATTGTAGTGTGTTTGCCAAATGTCCACATGGACATAGGTCAGTGCAATATGCTTAAATAGAGTTTCACATGGAAATTGTGGAATAACCATAAAAAGAGATGTTTAATAAATGCTCTTGCATATAATTTATGTGGAGTGTCCACAATAATGTTCCTGAAATGTTTTTTTTCTCTAGGTGATGCTTAACTTGATTCTCCCAAGTAACTCTTTTAAGACTGCCTTTATTAAAGTGTTTATTGTCTGTTTTTGAATGCTGAAAGATTGGCACAAATATTACTTGGTTGCATCAGTTTATGCAGAAGGGATTTGTGGTGGTTGCAAAATGAGTTGCAAGTGATATATTTGGAAACCTTAAAAATCGAAGATCAAAATTGTGGCTGTCAACAGCCCTCCATTGCCCTTGGTTTTGGTATCATAAATGGGAACACCATTAAGTATGTTCATTCTTCATATATAATGGCAATCCAAATTATGCTCTGTTTGCAAATTAACTTTGGATGCTTATATATGTTATTGTATGACCATCTTTTGTCTTTGGGAGATTCAGTTAGTTACTTATGGGTGCCTAAGTCAGGATTTAGATATTTTCAAGTGATTTGACATCCTTCATGACACATCCTTTTGCTTACTTGAGGAATGTAAAAGTTGATAAATTATACGAATTAAAATTATATTTTTGTCCTTGATATTTTGTAAGACATGAAAAATTGACTGGACATGATCATGTTAATCTGTTATGTTGATTCATTCATGAGCGGTTGCAATGGAAGTTATACAAGTCTGCCTTGTGAGATTACTAATAGAGTTAAGAAATTAATTATTGTAAAGCCTTTTCAAATATGTGCCTAATTACATGATGGGAGATAAGGGTCTGTTAATATCTGCTTGTTTAGGCTATATAGGAACATTTCATTAAATCGAGACATTTGGGAAGCTGGAGATGAGTTAAAATGTCTTTGTGCATCTAATGCATAATTTTGTCTTATGGTAAAGAGGAAAGAATGTGAAATGGCTGCATGACATATTGCCAGTAAGTTCAGAGCCAACATTAGTCATGGTGTCTATTATAAGGCTTTTGACTTAACTATTTTCTACCAAAAAAAATGATGGGTGGTTTGTTTGGATTATATTATTATAAGACGGTAGTATTGTTTTGGATTTTGGATCAGAGATGTGTTTTGAAATTGTATGTTATGTAAAGATAATATGAAAATTGATCTAGGTGAGATCATTCATCATCAATTTGATTAGTGGAATCCTTTAGTGTTTTAAAAGAATAAATCCATGAGCAAAGGTAGAAGGGATGTGTGTTCCATGCTTTGAAGACCTTTAACAACATTCTTTGAAACCTAATAGTCTCAAATTAGTCCTTAGCAACAAGATAAAAATAATAGCCCTTGATTTGCCGAAGCTTCAACTTAGATTTCTTTTTCTTAAATTTTAAAAATTGTTTGACTTTGAACACTTATTTAACCTCTATGATTGATTACCATTGACTGGTCAACTTAGTCTGTGTCTGCATATTTTGAAATATGAATATACAAATTTTCTAAAAATGTTTTTATTTTTTTAAGGTTGAAGTGTTGGAAACTTCGGAGACCTCAACAACTGGCATCTGTGCCAAGTGTGTAGATAATGCAATGATGAATATGAGAAAAATGCAACACGTTTTGCTAGAAAGGTCTGACATTTCCATCATTTGGTTGTCCAACTTTGAAACAGTTGTGCAGTCAAATGTAATAAGTTCAAATATGATCTCTTTTAATAGGATTCTGAAGAAATCATGTCAATTGCCAACATTATGGCTGACATAAGTAGGAGACTTCTGTTTCTACAATTTCTAGTTCTGTCCATTTGGCTCACTTCTTTAGTGTTCAGAATTTTGGGACTCCAGAATTCCTGAACACTGAAGTATCAAGTTTTGCCACCAGAGATAGACAATCATTTAAAAGCATTTTTTTAGTAAAGCCAATTTATCTTTGTTGCAGATGAGATATCATGATGTTTTGTTTTCAGATTCATTTTGTCATTGGTCATAATTTGGATGGAAGGATTCTAAGTTTTGCACATCTTTTAGTATAGATATGTTTGGATCCTTGCCTCTTGTTTTGGCCATGCAGGTGCTCTGGCTATTTAGCTTCACCTTGTTTTTAATCCATTGTTGCTTGTTTTCTTGAGACACATTGCTCTTTGAGTTTGCATTCCTGCTTACCTCTATAATGAATAAAAAATTTACCAGCGGTCATCTTACAATGTCAACCACAGAGAGATGCACAAGTGTGCAAGTGTATTTTTTTTCCCCTTCATCAGTGATGTTAACTTCTGTGTCCTTCTTTTTGGGAATCCAGCATCAATTATTTGTTATGAATATGTGTTTCATTTTTTTCTTTGCAGGTAAAAAAACAAACAAATGGAACAGAAATAGACAAAGTTGAAAGTGGTGAAGGGGCCGTTGGACAAGGGCAGAAGGAGGAAACTGGCTCTCTTATACTTCCAACTGAGTCAGCAACAGGTGCTAAGCGTCCAAGAAAACCAAAGCCCTCAAAACAGAAAAAAACAGTGCAGCAGCAGGTTCTTGGAGCAGCTGAAGGTGATCCCTCTGGAACCTATGGTCATTGCACTACATGCTTCCATATCCCATATCAGTTCCAGATATGATGTGCTGTTGTCTATAGCTTATTTGTTTGAAATGGCATTTAGCTTTAGTTATGCTTACCTATCAGGATTAAAGAGAAATAAAAAGGATGTTTTTGTGCTCTTACAAAATAAAACATGATAATGATTGGTGATGCTACATTTTTGCAGGTAACCTTTCTAATATCTTAAACACTAGCAGCTGCCGCTATGACAGTTCTTTAGGTAAAGTTTACATTGAGATAATTATGAGGATAATTGTATGAGATGCTTCTGTTATTACTTTCTTGTGAAGCACTCTTGGATGTTGAATAAGGGTTAATATGACTTGACAGGTTTGTTGACAAAGAAATTCATCAGTCTGCTTCAGCGAGCTGATGATGGGACTCTTGATTTGAACAGAGCAGCAGAAATTTTGGATGTATGACTCTTGTGATGCTTCATATATATTGTCTTACACTTGTTGAAGTTTCACAATTTTTAACTTTCTCGTGCCAAGAATGAGCTGTTCTTGAGTTTTCTAGAGATTCTTTTTGATTACTTTGCCAGGTCCAAAAGAGGAGGATTTATGACATAACAAATGTTCTTGAAGGAGTAGGGTTGATTGAAAAAACACTGAAGAATAGGATACGTTGGAAGTACTCACTAGAATCCTTTTCTCTTTTGCCCCCTTCATTAGTTAAAGTGATTTACTAACAAAAGCCATTTGCAAAAAAGGGGAATTGATATGTCAAGGCCCAAGGAGCTGGATGATCAAATTACTGCTTTCAAGGTACTCATTTAATGTCAAGGACGGATAATATGCCATTATCTTGGTGCATCTTAATGTTGGAAAGACTTCCTCGTAGCTGTATTTCTAATTCATTTTGTTCTATCAGATGTTAAAATATGTCTTTTAGCAGTTTCTTTAATGGACGTATGGTGAGTTGCACCTTTAGTTAATCTGTGCATGCCATTATAGTATATCTCTGAAATGGTCCTTTCTTTGACATATGTATTTGTTTTACTTTTTATTTTTGGATGTTATTAAGGATGATTGAGTTAATCCCTTGTGCTCAAATTGGGCTTTGCTAAATGCCACCCACCCCTCAGCCTTTTTATCTAGGGTCTTTTAGGTTTTTTCCTTCAAGTACCTCACCTTCTTCCTTTTAGAAAAATTACCTTGCCAAACTAGTGCGTCCTCTAGATTTTTCTCCAATAAACCCATGAGGCTTCTGAAGTTTGTTCTCATAAGAAAACCTGCTCAGGATTCAAGACAACTATGTTTGAAAGTATAGTGTTATAGGAGGTCATGCAATAGCAATACCATGGGAACCTTACATATTATGGGCTACCTTGACTTTTAAAATTCGGCCAATTTAGAAATGGGATACCTTTTTTGGAAAAAAAATTGCTCAATATATGCGTTGGACTCTCAAAGAAAAAGAAAAGCATTAAATGCCAAATGATTGGCATGAACTAAAGAGGCTTATGCTTGATGAGAGTAGTTAATTTATTTGGGAACATTATTAAGTTTAAATGTTTTATGTACAAAGGTAGTTAAGGTTGGAATTTTGTCTGGACTACCCCAAGGCCGATTGGACTGGGTTGTCTTAGGTTGTACTCTAGCTTGGTTCTAAGAGAGTCCAAATTGGGTTTAGGCTTGGGTTATAAAGCCCAAATGAAAATTAGGCTTGACCTAAGCCCTATCGAAGTCCAACTTAAAGCACGGCCAAACCTGGCCCCAAAACCTTAAGCCTTTTTAATATTTTATCAACCCACCTTCCATGCCACTATTGCACACTCGCCCCCCTACCCATTCTCTCTCTCTCTCTCTCTTCCCCCTCCCTCACCCACTCCCTGCCGTTCTCCCTTGTCAAGTCCTCTACTCTTTTTCTCATCCCGCCTCTCTCAGTCACCCTCCCCCATAAAACCCGCTCGAAATCCCTCCTTGTCATTGTTTCCTCCTCTTAGTCGAAGCTGGAGCCACTTCCCCTCCTCTCTTTGCCCTCTAAAGATGTAGATAGTGAAGAAGGCTTGCTGCTCCTAAACCTATGTTGTTGATTTTGAACCCCCACAGCTAAGATTTGTTGTGTCGGTACTGGACCTTGAATCGGTTGGCCGACCATATGGTTCAGTATGCCCACATATCGTTTCGTTCCAGGCTTAAATTGACATAACGGAGAGGGGAAGAGGGAGAAAGAAAGAGAAGAAGAGAGAGAGAGAAGGGGAGGAAAAAAAAGAAAGAGGGAGAAACGGCCTTCGGAGACCATTGGAGGGTCGTTGAGGCCACTGCTGCTGCTGTTGAGGTGGTGGGCATTGTCCAGAACTGACACAATAGAGAGGGGGAGAGGGAGAAAAAAAGAGAGAGAGGAAAGGAAGAGGGAGAAACGACCTTCAAAGGCCACCAGAGGGCCGTTGAGGCCAGCACTAGCGCTATTGAGGCGATGGGCATCCATTCAATCGAAATAGGGTCTTTGGCTCCTAATATGCAAAAGGAGACAGATGTGCGATATTTTTGTTTATCAAATTTTTACACTAATAAATTTGAATGCTATTACATCTAATCCTATGTCAATTCATTAGGAGCTGAATCTTTCGAGCCGGGGGGGAATTGATGCAATTAAGGGTCTCTTTATGTGCTTGTTATCCGAAAAAAAGATTCAAATTCTTGTAAAGAGGTTTCATCAGAGTGCCCATGTGATGGACGATTGCCAAAGCTCGAAAAGATAGCATGGTTATACCGAAAGATGCGTTTAAAGAAGATAAAGTGTCATTTTCTCGAAATTCATATTACAATCTATTGATGGAATGGGAAGCACTCTAAAAGACCACCTGATTGATAAGCATTCCTTCAAATAAGAATACACGATGGCACTCAGGTGTTTAGTGAGCTTAAATTTTGAAGTTCATATTCCAGTTGCATTAAGGAAAGCAGTCCAACATACATCAGTCCGATAAGAATGTTCACCAACATCATATTTAATATTTTTAGATGGGACTGCTTCCATGATGTACTATGTTAGGTTTGCTTTACAAAGCCTTTGGAATCGCCTAAAACAGAGAATAGATGAGGAAGTTATGGATGATTTATCAAAGGCCGACAAACTTCTAGAAAATTTTGTAAATGTCGTGTGGCGCATAATTTAAAGGATGATATTTTTCTTTTATTTTTGTCCAAATTTCTATGTTTCTTTCATACAGAAAATTTGTTAGATGAGTTAGAAATCCTGTAGAAGTTGGGATTTTTTTTTTAACTTTTTGTTTAATATTTATCTTTTTATTTTTTTTTTAATATTTCATCCTATGGAAACTAGGAAAGGCTATTGCATGTGGAGGATTTTTTCTATAAATGCCTCTCATGTACTCTTAGAAATTTTTGAAGCATTTGAAGTCCCTCTTCAATTCCTTCCTTAGGTTGATTCCTTGCTTGCCATGGTGTGAGACAGCGATCTCGTGAGAGGCGATTAGTATGAGGCCCTAAGCTTCCACTGCTCACCAGAGAGGTTGGAGGTGCGAGGCCAAAGACTCTTAAGAAGTTGGTGTGAGGCCATCTACTATCGCTTCATTAGGTTTGCTTCAGCAGATTCATGTTCTTGTGCAGGCTTGCCTATTTTTGGATGACATGGCATTGCATGGCATGGCATTCCATGGCACTTCAAAAATTGTCTTTATATCAGCTAGAAGTTCTGTTATTTGGCACATTTGTTTTTGGAGTGTCCCATATCAAAAAGCACCTTGTTGCAATTGATTGCACTCTTGAATTATTTTGCTGCTAAACAATGATTATTAAGTGCCCAGACTTCTTACTGAAGTGCCACACAGTCTTTTCCTCGTAGGTGTTATTATCATGTTAGTTAAAATAAAAAGGTTTGTTTGACTACTCAATTTACTATAGTTATCATTATATGTTCTCGTATATTCATCTTTTATTGTTTATATACCACATGTCAGTATTTTTGGAGGTCAAAGTTTCAGACCTGCACCAACTTGACCATTAGTCCTCAGGCCCAAATGGGCTTGTCAGCAGCTATGACTTGCAGCAAATCTTGTTTTTGCCATGCATTTCAACAATCGATACAAACCTCCATTGATAAATAAATAAAAATATATGGTTAGTTGTGAACTCATAATGCGATCTTGAAAAATGCAGTTTTCAATTTTGGTTGTTAAGTAGGCTGTTAGCAGAAGGCTGATGAGATGTGGTGACAATTTTTAGTATACCTCTTTTTGAATTTTGCTAATAATAACTAATAATTTGCAATCATTGGTTTTCATCCGAACATTTTCTCAGGCTGAAGTTGAAACTCTGTATGCAGAAGATTGCAGGCTGGATGGAATGATTAGGTGGGTTCCCAGTGAAACAACAGAGGATGAAACTGTTCTCTTTCCATGTATTAACCAAAATCTGTTGCTCTGCAGGGAGATGCAAGATAACCTCAGAATTCTGACAGAAGATGAGAACAATCAAAAGTAAATTCAAATTGTTTATGTTTCTTGGCTTTGCAATTTACATGGTCTTTTTTTTATTTGTTAACTAAAGTCTAATGGTCATTAATCTGTTTAGATGGCTCTATCTCACCAATGATGATATCAATAGTCTTCCTTGCTTTGAGGTTTGGCTTTTTGGACCCCTGTAGCTTTAGTTAAATTTCTTGCCATGATCTTGCCCTGTAATGCAAATGTTTTTAACTGTTGTCCATCGTGACAGGATTCTACTCTAATTGCAATAAGAGCACCTCATGGAACTAGCATCGAAGTCCCAAATCCTGATGAGGTGAGCAAAAGACATTGGAAAGGTGAGATTTTATGGTTCGGTAGGTTTTCATGACATTATTTTCTGAACAGGGTCTTGATTTTCCACAAAGACGATACCAAATACTTTTCAGAAGCTCAATGGGTCCCATTGATATGTACTTGATCAGGTAATTTCTGAAGGCAGTACTAAAATTGCTGGTTCTGTTGGACCTTTTTTGTTTTTGAAAATGAATTGTGAAATAGGCTGTCGTCTTGTTAACAGCAATCATGGAGAGATTTATGAGGCTTCAAATCAGAACCAACAGCCAGCTGCAATGGATCTGTGTGCTGAGACTAGCAGCAAGAATGATACGTCTTTTCAGCCGGCAGACCAAAATACAGGTGGAACATCTGAGAGAGGACACGACCAAGTCACTCAGAATAACTCTTCAGGTTCAGTCACCTCACAAGATTGCACAGGTGCCATTTTGAAGATTGCCCCATCAGATAATGATGTAAGTACTCACAGGCTACAAACTAAGGCCAGAGATGCAAACAGGTTGCTGATTATGATATGCTTGTCATTGCAGATGGACGCTGATTACTGGTTTCTAACAGATCATGGAGCCAGCATCACAGATACATGGAGAACTGAAGGTATCCTAGAATTAAAGCCAAATTACCCCTCCTGATGTTCTTCCTGTAAATGCATGGGCTTTTAATAATAGAGCACTAATATATGCACACAAGTACGTAGACTGACATCCACCATGCGGTAAGGCAATTTTGCCGAGTTGTGAGGTTGGAAAAGCTTAATCTTTCTACTTGATTGCTGAAGCAACTAACTGCATGTTTTTTTGTATCAAAAAAAGAAGAAAATAACTGCATCTTTTTCACCTTTGTCAAGGGAAATTGATACGTGATACCACTTCAACTCGATCCCTTTCTAGAATGAAGTAACAGAAACTGATTAATTATCCTTAACTGTAACCATATGCAGAATAACGATGAGGAAAGGAAATCCCTTAGATTGGCATTTCATGGTACATGAAGTTATGTTGCAGCCTTGCAGGTCCAACTGATTTTCTTGTGCACGCTGGAGGCTCGACTGATTTTCTTGTGCACGCTGGCCGCGGAGGGGGGTTGCGGGGCGGGTGGGGTGGGGGGGGCGGGGGGGTGGGGTGTGTGGAGTGGGGGGGTTTGTTGGGGAGGGGAGGGAAAGGGGGGTACGGTGCCCCTGTGATGTGTAGAGATCATAACAGGCTGCACAGTCAAATGGGAAAGAGACCAAGGGGGTTTTTGTCTTTTAACTCTCCCTCCTCTGAATTGTGAAATTGTAAATGCTTATGATGGTCCTTCCTATTAATTTCTACAATGATCAAATAAAAAGGCACATAAATATTTAAGCAGTTACATCATTGTGGCAGTAGGTTCTCAAATTAGTTTTACATTGGAATTTTCCATTAAGAGTAGCTCAGAGTTTAAATGACGGAAATGGATTGCCTTTCTGAACTCTGGATAATTGGATGTTTATGATGAGTCGCCAGCAAAATAGACATTCAATGACGGACATGGATAGCCTTTCGTAGGTCTAGATAATTGGATGCTGATGATGAGTTGCCAGCAAGATAGGCATAGTTTAACCTTTTCACATCGGCACCCTACTCGTGCTATTCTGATGTTCCTTTTGCTTAGGATTCTCCAGATTGAACTGGAACATTCTGAGTCCAATCACGGCCGTCCAGGTATGAAGCACCACCCCCTCGTTGCATGGGCCTCATAGGATTGTGCAGCTGCCCTGTGTACCATGAGATCTATGCAATCATGCGCTGTCATTGTATAATAGGACATCTGCAGATCAACCCTAAATTACAGAGGTTCCGAACTGTTACATTGCTTTCCGTCTTTCTGCGGTGGGTCTCTGTTGTCTTTGTAAGTGTTTTTCATCCTAAATCTTAAAAAAGTCATACACAGATCTGACGGGAAAGCCAGGCACCAATCTTGCGCGGATGGCTCTCTTGTCCCACTTGGACCACTCTCTTGAGACAACATAGGACCACTTGGCGAACTAGGATAGGTCTGCTCCGTTATGTCCTTCGGTATTATTTTGTCCGGAAAAATGGAAATAAACAATTTTCTTGAGCCATAGCGAACCGCACACAGGAGTTGCATTTTATTATACTTGACCGGCAATCAAAACCAGGAGAGGAAACAAGCTGAAGATAAAGCGTTAGCTAATAGCACAACCTAAACAAGGGGTCATGGGAAAACAGTTGCTATAGGAATAAAGATTTTGATGTGGTGCCAATCACTAGTTCCCCATGGAAGCTGGAGATTGATACCAAACACGAGCCAGCTGCGTCAATCGAAACCCACCTGCACTATAGCCAATAACGGGCTTCTACGTTCGTCGGTGACCTGACCGGTGATCAGTAGCAGGTGATTTATAGCTTTTTCTATATATTTCCCCAGCTTATTTCATTGGTTCCACTGGGTCATTAAGTAAACCTTCAGAATCAGGTACCTTCATGTGTAGCAGCATTGTGAGTTGATTTCATACAGGAAGACCAAAGCTCGGGACATAAAAAGGATGCCAAAAGCCGGAAGAAATTGAGAAAAGGATGCAAGCTGCACCAAAACATATCGAGATATAGCATCCTTGGGGTCAATGGCAAATAAATGACAAAGATGCCACCCTGATTGCCATTACTAAACATCTAAGCATCCAAAACCAACAACAATGAAAAAAAAAGCAGGCAAAGTCACTCAACAGCCGCTGTGCAAGGAATCGTGATTATGCCCCAGCTTCTAAAGGAATCTTATTTCATTTTTGGTATCCACTCATCATAAACAGAGTGAATCCTCTTCCACTTGGTGGACCCTCCATGAAATATCAGCTTCATCCCCCTCTCTACTCCCTGCCCGCCATATCCCAATACAGTTCATTCAAAACCAATGAGCTAATTGCATGGATATCATCAACACCACCACCAGACGTCATTCATCCTCTAAAATCATTAAGCAGATGCTTGTCTATATACCACGCATCTCCCACCTTGTTCTAGGTTATTTACATGTGTTGATGAATTCAAAAGAACCCACTCAAATCAATCACCCCAAATCTCCCCTATCTACCAACAAACAAGCAAAGCTGAAGGAAATACCTAGACAGCAGGGAAGAGATGCTGCTAACGAACTGAGGGACCAGCAGTAGCAGCTCTTTTTCTCAACCTGCCACGGGTTATGCGGATTGCCTCCTCCACAGGAGTCTCTTGTGGGGGAGGATTTGTGTCTTCCTGGGATGCAACGTCGGTGACTTCAATCTGCATTGCTTCTCCATCACCTGTTGGAGTAGTGGGAAGAGCAGTGGCTTCAGAAGTGGGTGAGCTGGCAACTGCTGATGAGGTTGGCGGCTGGGCAACTGGAGGGGCTGGTGGAGTGACACCTGCCTCTGTCGGTTCCTGCAACTGGCTCTTAGTAGGGCTGGGTGGTGCACAAGTTTGCTGTTCATGCTGTTGTGAGACTGCTGGTTGGCGAGCAGCTGCTGTTGATGTCGTTCTACGGATCTGCTGAGGCTGCTGTCGTGGCTTTAATGCCAATAGAACTTGTCAATAAAATTCTGTGGTAAAAAGGTTGGTGCTATATGTTGAAACAAGTGAAAGGGAGTTTGGCGCAACTGCAAAGTTGCTCTATTGTGACCAAAGTATCACAGATTAGAAACATAGAAATAACCTCTTTGCATGCAGGGGTAAAGCTGTGTACATCTAACTCTCCCTAGACCTTAGGGGTTCGGCTGTGTACATCTAACTCTCTTTAGACAGTGGTGGAAGCCTCATGCTCCAGCCACCCTTTTTCTAATAAATTGAAACAAGTATGAAACTCAATAAGAAAGGTTATCAAGAGTCAAGAGTCTAACACATAGAACTTCTATATTTGAGATTCTACCATGTGACAATAGCTTCAAGATATGCCAGCAATTTGTTTAGCTTATATAGATAATAGACAAGAACAACATTAAATCCTTTATGGGTTTTATAGTTTTTTCCTACCTCAAAAACTGTACTTCTTATACCATTTGAAACTTGAAAATGGACCAAAGTATTACGTATAAAGCTCCCAAAAAAGATAACTATGTCATGTTTGAGAAAACCAATGTCAAAACCAACAATGATCTCCCTTTTACAAGTAGATCCCCTCATCTTAGGAACCATGCAAGTATGATCCTCTTACAACCAATACATGAGTATAATCTTTCTTGATTCAGAACAAAGTAGTTATCCAAAAGAAATTAGCATCTCGTCACACCTAATGACTATGTGATAAGCATTCAGGAACAATTAAATATAATAATTATTGATCATGCAGCAGAAAAGTTGATCATAGATGATGCACTAGTTATCACTCAATGTATATGAGCATCAACTTATAAATTAGATCCTCAAATAAGTACACATTTCTTGTGGATGCTTCGGTGCCAATTGTTTCTTATTGTACAAGAATTTCCTGCAGAAGTTTTAATCTCTAAGATCATGGAGAAGTTCTGGAATTTTTCACTATTTATAAATTCTAATAGTTATTTTCATTTGGTGCATTTCTGTTCACATAAGAAAATTTGGAGTTGTCGTTAGACATTTGCATATGCACAAACACCCAATGTCAAAGAATTGTCGAATAGCTTTTAGAATACTTCATTTAGAACAACAAAGTAGTCAGTGCAGCCAGGCCATCCACAATGGCCCCTAAATTACCTAACACCAACATTTACCGCCTAGGTATCCTAGAGTGCATTTTTTTGGGAAACATAGATGAGGAAGGAGAAGACAAGATGGAAGAGCAAAAAAGAAAATGAAACATAAATAAGAAATAATAGAGAAAAAAGAACAACAAAAGTGGAAAATCAAAAAAAGAAAACTAGGAAAAAATCCTAAGCAAAAAAAAAAAAAAAAAAAAGAAAGACAAAATGGAGCTAGCAAGAACAGACGAAGGGGGAATGACAAATCTAAAGTACATGAAGGGCTTAAGGGATGGTAGATACAAGGATTTAGTGGAGAAAGCAAAGGGGCCAGGGAATACAAAGACATATCAGGGGAAGAAAAGGGGACAGGGGCTTGATCTGCAAAAGTCCGATAAATAAGTAAAAGACAAGGTAAGATAAAGGCAAAGGCAAAGAATCAATTGAAGACAATTCCAACAATTTAATGGATTCATCTAAGCTATCCTTAGCAATGATGCCCTTAGCAAAATTTCATTTTCATGGGTTTGTTCTTGAATGGGCCAATCAAAATTCATCATTGAAACATTATATAGAAAGGGGCTCATGGAACTTGTATTGACCATTGATTGCAGACTGTTTATATTAACATGCACTGTATTTGCTGTCCATCATCATTTAGAGTCATCTAGAGCTACTAAATCATTGGGTCAAGCAACCTAACTTCGAGACAGAGTTGGACTGCAAAAAATAAAATAAAAAAAACTTTTTAAAACCACCAAGTTGAATTACCCGGGTCCATATACTTGGGAAACATTTCCTAAATTTCAAAGTAAAACTGCCTCCCCTGAATTTGTGAGTTGGATTTTAAATTTATAGTTCCTGTCTAGGTGTAACCAGTCAAAAGGGCTAATGGTAAAATGAGTTTAAAGGGGCATGCATCCCTCTAATGGTCCCACCATTGCTGTTCAAATTTCTACTTTTTAATGTGGATTGTCACATTTAGCTACCAAGATGTATCTTCAAAGGCAGTTTGACATAAAGAATCATGACCTTTGGTATTTCCTGAAGCTTGATGTGTAGTTGTTGACAATTTTGATTTCTTTTTACACATATATGTGTATATATATATATATATATATATATATATATATATATATATATATATATATATATATATATATATCTGTGTGTGTGTGTGTGTAGCTTGATGTGTAGTTGTTGACAATGTTGATTTCTTTTTACACATGTATGTATATATATATATATATATATATATATCTGTGTCTGTGTGTGTGTGTGTGTGTGTGTGTAGCTTGATGTGTAGTTGTTGACAATGTTGATTTCTTTTTACACATGTATGTATATATATATATATATCTGTGTGTGTGTGTGTAGTTTGATGTGTAGTTGTTGACAATGTTGATTTCTTTTTACACATGTATGTATATATATATATCTCTCTCTCTCTCTCTCTGTGTGTGTTGATTTCTTTTTACACATGTATGTATGTATGTATGTGTGTGTGTATATATATATATATATATATATATATATATATATATATATATATATATATATATATATATCTGTGTGTGTGTGTGTAGCTTGATGTGTAGTTGTTGACAATGTTGATTTCTTTTTACACATGTATGTATGTATATATATATCTCTGTGTGTGTGTGTGTTGATTTCTTTTTACACATGTATGTATATATATATATATCTGTGTGCGCACGCACATAAATGTCTGTGTACAACTAATATCATCTCCAGTGCTCAACACTGCTATTACTGCGACACCCATTAAGCTTCATTTGAAGTTCAGGTATGGGTGATGGTGACCCTTTTCTTGATCTTCTTGATAATGTCATCTTATTGGAACCCTTTAACCGCTTCATGACATTGTCCGTGTCATTCCCGTGGTCAACAAGTCAGTTATGAGACCATCTGATCTAGCCTCAAGAGTATCCTTGGCCATCTTTGGTCGAGCCACCACCGCTTGGTGCTCAGTCTCTCATCCTTTCTCTGCTCCATCTTTGCACTTAAATGCTGATTGGGCTAGGGAAGCCATGTGTCTTAGATATATCGCTACTTGCGGTGTTTATTTTAAAGACTCTCATCTCATAGAAGAGAAGGAAGCAAGCCATTGTTTCTCAGTTTGTTAAAGGCTTAAAGCTCAGTACAGCACCATAATTAATACCTCTGTTGAGGATGCCTAGCTTTGATTCCTAATTTACTGAAACAAGGGGCATCTTCCAACATGACTAACACCATTAGTTGTGATAAGCAAAATGTTGCTCAATTTTGAATGATCTGATACTCCATAATGCACCAAGCATATCAGGTAGACTGTCCTTTCATGCCATCATGCTGAGACCACTTCTTACTACATACATAGTTCCTTTATAAATTGGCTTTCTAACAGCTTCATGAAGTCACACACTAGTCCACTTGCTCTTTCACAACAAACTATATATGATCCACAATGAGTTTCCTATACCAACTAATACCATATTGGTGGATGCTTGACACATTTTGGCGTTCAAACCACATTTATATTTTTAGGTTCATTGTCCTTAGAACAAGGATTTGACTGACTCACACACATGCGCGCATACACCCACAGAGAGAGATAGAGAAAGGAGGAGGAGGAGGGGAAGAAATAAAACAGGGAACGTTCTTACCGTAATTGAATGAGACACATGTTCTTACTGTAATTGTTTTTTGTTACAACTATACTCGAGAACAAACTCCAACAGTTGTGAAATGCATATGCATGGACACAATGAACAGGATCTTAGACATTTTCAAATAAAAAATGTGACTCATGCCTCATAGTTCCCGGATAAGTAATTAAAAAAGAACAAACAAGTACACTTGCTTTCTAGAAATTGTTATCTTTTCTGGTTCTTAGCTAATTCATAATTTTATTATTTTAACACTATCTGTTTAATTTTTGGGTGACTAGAATGGGTTCATCATATGCTAGCTGCCACATACAATAGCATATGACAGGTATGTAAATCATTGGTTTCATCACATTCAACCCCACAAATCAACATAGAAGGCTTCATCCACGTAGGTGACAATATGCTACACAATGCTCATAGGAACAGTGCAGAGCATTCTCCTGAGATTGTTTTTGTGAAATCACCTAGGCCTCAACAACATGCGTGGGAGGGTCGCAATATTTCACAACAAGGATAGGACAGGTCCAGTCAATCCTTAGGGTGATGTGCCCAATTATTTCACTTCTTAAAATAGTCTACTAGCAAACACTATTAATCCTTGCAATGTATCCTTAACTTTAAACTTCTGGTCACTAACACCAGATATGGATCATGCTTGCTGCTTTTGCTTATTTTTAAAATGAACAAAGTTTCTTCTAGGTTATTTTGCATATCATGACAATCCTAAGCAGTTAAATAAGCACGATCACGTCAAAAGCTACATTGATATAGAAACAAATGCATTAATACGGCACGTCAAATGCTACATAACTAGAAGAAAAGCAATATAAATTTATCCTTGAAATCTCTACTTGCCAAAGGTGTTTAAAAAAAAAAAAAAAAAGGACAAATCATTTAAGTAACCTTGCCATCACTGCTTGAAATAGGAGGGAAAAAAGAAAAACTTTAGTACACAGTGTTTATTTTTGATGATTGATAGTATTATCTTGTGGCTGTCTTCTGGAGATAGACATGTCATCGATATATTGCAGCTAAGAACAAGGTTCTATGAACGGACCAATCAAACCTTTTTTCACCTTAATCTAGAATGGATAGAAGAAACATAGTGAATGACCACAGTGAAGATAATGTGCATTCTTATATGAAAAGAAGCAAGCAAATGCTAGAGGCAGAGCTAAGAGCTATATTTTCAAACTGTCAAGCATAGTAGGCGGTAAAAATTTTATCAAATTATATAATTCGAAGAAAAGAAGACAAAGAGCGACAGAAATAAAATCTGTTTCTCTGCTCCATAAGTACCTGAACAGGGCGTGATCTTGATGATTGCGAGGGTGACTGTGAAGCAACGTACTGCAAGATTTCAAAAAACCTTGTCTGGCCATAGCTTGCAGCCTTTTGCCAATAAAGGACAACAATATCCCCAGCTCTTGTTCTCAGCTCAAGCAAGTTACGATCTATTTCATTCTCATGCTTCGCAACATATGGCCGAAAGAAAGTTTCATAGACATATGTAGTTCCCTATCATAAATTCATTCATAAAAATAAATAAATAAATACACACACACACACATATAATTAGTGATGAAATGATATGTTATAACTTGATAGAACATAGATCTCACCTTCGTTTTTGGGTACCAAAGATATACAAAGAATGCCAGCTTTGCCTCACTGTACATTGGTAACCTTCGAGAAAGAAGAAAAGACCCCAATTTGTAGCAGGAAAAAGGAGAATAAATGTAAAGAAAGCATGCTGTAGATCCCAACTTTCCAAATCACCAATCTACCTTACCATGAAATAAAAGATTCTCCAACCCTCTCAAAGATGGTCAGTGCAGCAACTAAAATCCTAAAAAATGGAATAAGAATCAAAAGCTTTTCTTTTAGCCACAAGTAACTAGAAGCAAGATAGAATTGAAAGATAAAATCTTTCATCCGACAAGTAACAAGAACGTACCAGTACTGACACCAGAATCTCAGCTGCTCAATCTCCGGCTTGTTCAACTCCACAGTTTTGAAGCATTCATAGGCCGGATAAGCATAGCCAAGAACCAACCTAAAGACACAAATACCCTGAGTTCTCATCTAAATTCACTTTCTTGAAAAGGTTTTTTGAGAACAAGAAACATAGAAGATAAAACGAAGATCTACTGTCCGGATGCAATGGAACAGCGAAAAAACTAATAAAACTAATTCAAGACAGGATTACTTACGCCAAGGCTCTTGTAACAAAATTTGCCATCATTTTGATCCGACAAACATGTACAAAGTTACGACCACTCTCTCAGCCCCCTGTAGCAACCCCAAAGACTAGAAATTAAGGAAAAAGAAAACCGACATGATAATTATATGAACAGATACAGATCACAGATCCTTTGAAGTATATGCATAGCTGAGAACTGAACAAAAAGTTTATAGGAAACCAAGAAAATGGAGGCGAACAAAACTAGGCCAACAAAAACCCCAGCAAACGAAGAAGATCGTACAGAAAAAAAAAAAAAAAAAACCCTGGGTTTAAAGATCCGACTGAAATCAACACCAGATATTTCCGCATTACATAATCCGAGCCGAAACCCACCTATTTCCATCGGCAAAAAAAGAAAAAAAAACACACAAAAGGAAAAACCCTTAACATCGATCGAGAAAATAAGAAATCAAAAACCATCATAACAACCACAAAGAACCCTTATTTGGTGCGAAAATCCGAGAAGAAACGCAAGATTACGCTGATTTGAGTCCAAGAAGACGAGAGGAATGGGGGTACAGATCCATACCCTTCCGAGATCACCCGCTCGAGGGGAAGAGGAAGACAAAATCCTTCTAATGAAGCGATGACGACAAAAGAAGCCAAGTCTTCAAGGGCACGACATAGAGCCAGCGAGAGCTTTTTTTACCGTCCAGCTTCTCTTCCTTAAAAGCCAGAGAACGGCGAGCAAGCGAGAGAGACAGAGAGCTCGTCGCCTCGCCCCCACCCGGCCGTCTTAGCATGACCGAGCCGAGGCTGGCTGGCCGGTCCTTCGTTCCTTTTATTAGGGCGTATCGTGTCCCTGTGGCTGGTGCGCCAGCGGTTCATTTTAACGTCCTACGTGGAGGACAGCCGACGCGTGCGGTCGAGCGAGTGGATAAACAACGGACGGAGGTGCAGGATGTCTTTTGGAGATCGATTAGTAGCCGTCTGATTGTTGGAAGCGGATTGACGGCGTTTTATCGTGACGTTTTCTATCACGTCGCTGTTGCTGCGCAATGACGCTCCCGGAACCGTTATATGTATCGTTATGACGTGTGCTATTTCGTTGGCTAATCGCGTATCAAATAAAATATGGAAAAAAATTCACCCACCATTTATTTTCCCACTCCACTCTCCGCGAGTGGTGATTGGGAGGTTTTCATACACAGAACCGGCCACGTGCCATTCACACCATTCCCGTGTGCCGCATCAATTCGTAATTATCATGAAGGAGAGATTTTGAAGCAGGTATAAGAGTTTGAAAAGGAGTTGTTGTTATCCTTAATAAAATGTCATATAATCACATACATGAGCAAAATCATCATGAGCAAAATTATCTAAAAATATATTTGATTTGCGAACAAAATGAGAATCAAAATTAGGATGACCATATTTTTTTGCTTGTTTGGCTCGTTGCGGTACCAAAATTGAAAACAGATAGATTTGAATAATATAAAAGAATTAAAATTAAATTTTAAAGATTAAAATATTTTTATTTTTTTAAAAAATAAATTTTTTTATTTTTTTACAAAATAAATTTTTTTCATTAAATGATTAGAATAAAAAATATTCAATTTTATTTTTATTTTAGAGCCCAATTTTTTTACTAAAACATATCCCAAATCTATGTATATTACTCCAGGGATCATATTTAGTCATTATTTATGCATAGGATAACAAAGGTTTTTTTTTGATGAAAAATTAACAAAGTGTCTTAAAAATATTACGCGCGACTGTATGGCTAATGCTTAGTTGCTTACCGTGGTTAAAATCCCGAACGGATCGGGCCAGCAGAGGACGCAGTTGTTGATGGGCGGTGGAGCCTTCTAACGGTGGACGAATGTGTACGGCAACCAGATCTTGTCCGTTACCTTTATTATCTACACATTATACGTGCTAAGAAAATTCTGTCATTATTTATTCTTCTATCTTAATTTTAGCAACATATTTCAATTAATTACTCTGTTAGTGATGATGATGGGGGCGGATTCGCCAAGCTGCGGGTGTGAAAGATGCTTGCCTGGTAGCCGGTGATAAAGAGAGTTCGTACAATGTTTTGTTAAACAGCTCCATAGTATAATGAACCAAAAGCTAAAATCAACTTCTAATCTAATTAGTTTAATATTTACATTTTTTTCTTTTGGGAGGGCAAAAGGTTAATCAGATCACAGGCTAGGCTCTTTCTAACACAATAGCAGGTATCCATGGCGTTAAATATTCTGGCCACTAAGTTTATCGTCTTTGCTGATCTTTGCTGATGTCCCTCTGCCTCAATCACTCCACTTGATGGAATCCTACATTATTTTTTTAGCCACTTTAACATTGGGTTTGTCAATCTTTAGCTCGTTAGGTCCTTCTAGTCATATCACCATGTGCGTTCCTGACCGTTGACCAGTAATTTCTTGGATTTGTTTTGGTAAAATAGTAAATTTATTGGGTTGGGCTCCTATGAGAGAGATGCAACAGGATTCAACTCCCATATAATAATATTTCTTAGTTGGCATTTCACATATGTATGAGAGGATTGGTGCAGTACACATGGTCAGTATTGTTCACAGTGGGGTTGTAGCATGAAGCACTGGTTTTATTGTCCCATGCAAGGTGTTAACTGTGAAGTGAAAAGTTTGTGATAGTATGCTTGGATCCAAAGTTTCCCCTTCAATCATTTCATGGTGAACGTGCTACATCTCATTTGCTCCTTCAATCTTTTGTTCAACATGGTCCCCGCGAGACAAGGGCTAAAACAAAATTTATGCTAGAGAACACCTGTGATTTTTATTGAGTCGCATCAATCATCGTTTGGCATATCAAATATGAAACGGGCAGCAGATATGTGAGGGAGGTGATTACTTGGTTTTTTTGGGTAAGTAGGTGGTTGGTTCATAAGATAGGACTTGCAAGCGTTGAAGTTGTTAGAACATCTATCTCTCTCTCTCTCTCTCTGTGTGTGTATGTGTGATTCTAAACATCCCATGGCATTTGATTTTTTTTTTTCCCCGTGTGTTGTAATGTTGATAGTTGGATCTTATCCATTGAGGTCATTTTGCTTATTATATGCCTTTTTCTAAAATTTACTGAAATAGCTAAAAAATGCTATCTATGTGGTAAACCAAGGAGTAACGACGATAAAGTTGTTGGACCTACTTCACCAAAAAAAGGGCCAGTCTTGGCTAATAGGATCCCTTGCTCTATTATGATCACACTTTATAAAATTGTTTGATTATTTCTGTAGAAATATTCTTCAAGAGTCAAGCCTAAGTGTCCGCCCAAGCCCCAACCCTCATTCCATAGGAAAATCCCAACCAACGCTATTAGGCCTGCATCCTTTGTCAGTAGGAAGATAAAAGTACTTAGGAAGACCTTTTTCCCCTCACATTTGGGCCGGAGGGTGTTGGGTTGATATAGGCCATGCCCAAATGAGCTGTCCAATTTCTGAGTCTCGTAGGAAGTTTAGTGCAGTAGTACCGGATTATCCAAACATATCCTTAAAAAAAAAAGAAAAAGAATCAAAAGACCATAAAAGGCGTCGAATGAACTAACCTCGCTCAAGATGAGTTGTTTTAGCTCAAATATCTCATTAAGCTGTTAAGGGTTATAGCCGTGGGCGACTAAGAACAGAACTTTAGAGTTTTGCTTCAAAAAATATTTTAATTTTTTTATTATTTATATATTTTTAACTGTTGAATTAAATAGATTATTCGATTTCAATTGATTATTGTATTTATGTACATGACTAATACAATAAATATTTAAAAAATTAAAAATATTTTAATATTAAATTAATAAAAAATTTTATAATTAAATTACTTTTTTTTAAAAAAATTCTTTTTCAATCAACAAAGATGAAGGAGCCATGGGTGGTGAGGGGCAGCATGGATCGAGAGTGAGGGGTGTGACCGCAGGCAGGTGGGGGCGGACAACTTGCACGGGGTGGACGAATCGGATGCCGGGGGAAAGATGGGAGGGGGGAATGTGGGCATGCATGGGGGTTCGCTGCAAGGGGAGTTGGACCGAGGGTGGAGGACTGACGGGTGCCGGAGACGGGGGAGACCATGGGTGAATATGGGGCACTCAAAAGTCATCGATGGAGGAAGATGGAGGAAAGCGAACAGGAGGTCAGGGGGAGGAGCCACAGGTGGAGAACCGCTCAGAGCAACTACGGTGGGAAAAGAAGTGGGCGTAGAGAAGTAAAAAGAGACGGACCGGCGAAAGATTCGCAAGAAAAAAAAATAAAAATATATTATTTTTTAAAAAAATAAAAAAATATATAAAATAATAATATATAATATTTATTATATTTTTATTATAAAATATTATAAAAAAAATGATAGCAAAACTGCAGGATTTTATTATGCTGCATTGCTATCATATAAAAAGATCAACAAATAGTATACAAAATATTCTTTACTCCTGCTAAAATAATATTCTCTATCTATATGATCGAAACATTATTTTTATAACTTAAAAATTAGTTTTCGTTGTCCTAGTTGCCACAATAATTGTTACTCCTTATTATGCTAAAATTGTCCACTGAAACGACCATTTATTATCCAACCAAAAGGACGATAGAAGTAAATGATAGCTATATATGTTATCTAACCGGATCCAAAACTAACCTAAGCCGGCCACAACGAAAGGAATGACCGGACAATAATGACCCCTTGGAGAAAGATGATGGAAGGACGATAATTAAAGCGGCGACTCTCTGTCTCTCTCTCTCTCTCACACATTACTTTGTCTCTTTCGTCGGCTTGTCCCGGGACATGCTTGTCTTTCTCATCTATTGCCAAAATAGCAATTAGATTTGTTTCAAAAAAAATCTAATTTTGATCATTTCTTTCGCCTACGGCTAGATCCGGAAATCGGTTTGATTCGCCGAATCACGTTTTAAGTCTCACCGACACACCGAAGTATCGCTTTTGGTTGGGCTGGGGTTCGCCGCTCCTCTTTGCGCTTGCCACTCTGATCACACTCTCTTGTCCGCCGATTGTTATAGATAAGAAGAGGAGGCGGGCCTTTTCGTTCCGGTCGCCGGCCCGGCGCAGGGGCATGTACTTTACTACGAAGAAGAAGTAAGGAGAAGGGGGGAGGGAGGAAGGGATAAGATAAATGGGGGAAGGAGGAGGGGGGCGGGAGGGGGACTGGGAGTGCGTCGGGTGCGGGAACCGCAACTACGCGTTCCGATCGCTGTGTAATCGGTGCAAGCAGCACCGCATCCTGGTCGACACCAAGACCCCCGTCGACTCCAAGTGGTTCCCCCGCGTCGGCGACTGGATCTGCACCGGTACAGAAACATCCTTCCTCTCTTTCGTGTTCTCCTTCTTTTCTTCTCGGATCGTCGATTTCTTCTTTTCATATATTCGTGGAACACCGCCTGCCATAAATTGAATCAAACATTAGAGTTGATGGTTGTCTGCACAACCATAGACTACGTATGAAAGCAGTCACTAAACATCATGATGAACGCATCTATATATGTAAACCTTAAAAGTAACCCTGTTTTGTCTTTTATATTCCCTATAATCGTTTCTTAGAAGCCATTCCATTCTTTCATAAATACATCTCTGTCAATATATTGCAGATAGGCCGATGAGATGTGGCATGTCGTGATTATTACGTACAGTTTCCGGTTTGTGATTATTTTCTCGTAAACTGCTTTTATATGCATGAATTTTTTGTTTTGAGATCATCTGTTTTGGTAAAATAGAGGAGCGCAAGGTGACTTTCTGGTCCTTTTGCTTAGTATCGTTCATATAGATTGGAGACTGAACTACAAAGGAAAGGTTGATGGGAAAAAGAAAACAGAAAGGTGATTTTTGATGCTTGCACCAGGGCTGGCCTTGGTAACATACTTTGACGAGTTGTTTCATAGGATTGATGATAATTTACTTCGTACATTTTGTTCTTATCATGGTTTGCCATGCCAGACTGTACCACCCCATACCAGGTGCACTGTACCAATACAGGTAACGAACCGATTCTCGTTAAGAGGGAGCACACCTGGTGTTGGTACCGCAAACTAATGCATGCTAACACTGTACTAGCATGGTATTGGTAAAGGTACCGTAACTAGTGATGCAAATTGTGGTTCCTATAAGTTTGTTGCTTATTGAAATGGCTTAGCTAACAAATTTGTGAGCAGTCTGTAGGGTGTTGTTATTGCTTTCATGCACTATTCATATTATTTATCTGAGATTAGAAAATTACAATCATTGGTGTTGAGTGGGCATGTGTATTTTCTTGTGTGTGTTTGGGTCTGGAATTGCCGTTGGTGTGCGTATATTTGGATGTGTTGTCCTCGCTGGCTGCACTGTTGGTTGGCGTGTGTGGCAAATGGATCAATAGGTTGCAGTAACAATAATTATGCATCCAGAGAGAAGTGCAAAAAGTGTGGCCAACCAAAGGAGAAAGCAGCAATGCCTGGAGCATCCCTGCCAACTTATGCTCATTATTTTGGTAGGGTCCAGGGACTACCTGGATTAAAGATGAACTTCGGCATAGCAGGCAATTCAGCTCTTCAGCACTCTCTTCTGCTAAGTTCTAATTGGTTATTTGGTGGGACTGATGGATATGGCCTTTACTCATCTCCCACTGGCCCCTTAAGTGGTGGTAGTAGTGGTGTTGGATTCTCATATGTTGGCAACACAAGTCAAGTTTCAAGGGTTCTAAAAGGCTGGCACAATGGTGATTGGATATGTCACTGCAGCTTCCATAACTATGCATCACGTTCTCAGGTAACTTTTTTTGGATCCATAACTCATCTACAATTTGTAATATTGACATTTCCAACACTTTGTCCTTGCTTTAACTAGCCTTTCAATAGCATTATGTGTAGCTATGTTGTTGAGATCTTTGGGGTTGCAGCCTCTAAATATGAGAAGCATTTGATCTCTTTCATAGAGATTTCTTTGACGTATTAATTCTGGCACCGATACCTTTGAGAAGCAAATAGTTTCTTAATCAACTATTATATTAAGCTTTCCCTGCCATTCAAATAAGGTTCAGCTTTATATCTCAAACCCTATAAAATAACTGATTTCATTTCTTATGAGAACTTGAATTAATGGAACGAGGGAGATAAATTTTTCAGCTTAACAATCGTCGACTAAAAACTGCATACCCACTGAATTCAGTTTTATTCTGTTTGTGATTGGTTATATATTTGGAGTTCAGAATATCCTTTGTGACTCCCAAACAAGCAAAGTATGATCACCATCCATATTTGGCTTTTCAAACTCAGGACATGCACACAAGACCTTCACACACATGCATGCTCCAGTATGTTAGCTGATCAATGGTATCCAAGTCTCGTTCTCTTTACTTATAGAGCGGTATCTAACATCAAGTTACTAATTGAAGAAATTAGATTACTAGATATTTGAAACAGAAAATGGACAAAATCTTTTCCATGTAGTACTCTTCTGTTATTCTCTTTAAACTAAACCAAAATAAGTTTGCTTCTCTCCAAAAAAAACACCTGCTATCTGATACGTTCAAGGATAATCGTGATGCATTCAGTATATTTGCAAATTAAAATAATTTTCTTACCCAGTTCATCAGGAGTTTTATTTCCATGTGAATGGTGAACCCTGATCCAGAAAATTTTTCCTAATTGTTTGCAGTGCCAAGAATGCAATGCACCTATACCACCTGGTGCATCCACTTCAGCAATGAATTCAGCACTTACAGATATTTTTCCAAGTAATGCAAATTCTTTTCCTTCAACTTCTCAGAGATCAGTTTTCAATTACATTATATTTGTAAAGTTAATGAGGTTGTATTCTAGTTCCCGTTCTTAAGGAATTGTTGATACATGTTGCTGCATATCATATTACATGTAACTATGTGAAGGTTATCTCAACCTTGAGGCATATACTCTGTCATTGGTTTTTTGTTGTTAATATGCCCTTGAAATGATGTGCTGCCTATGTTCTTGCCATCCTTGCGAACAAATTTGTCTTTTTTTTTTTTCACAAATCATCCATATTTGGAATTTGGTACAAAAACCTGATCCCAGATTGATGAGATAGATTAGTTTTTGATGTTATTTATGCACTATTTTTCACCAGCATTCATTTTGAACTTGATTAAGTTCTGTGAAGTTGAACATTTAATCATGGTTTATAATTCTAGAGTTTTCTAAGAGTGTTAGGATCACTTTTGGCACTTTTTATTGATTAGGACACCCATAGTTTAATGTTGCCAGAATTGCTTTTAAATTCATTTGCTTTTACAAGTTTTAGTTTATAATATTATGTAAAACAGTAATATTCTATCATCTTTCATTTGGTATTTTAGTCTTCAGCACAGATGGAAACATGAACATCTGAACAAATATGATAGCATTGTGCATCTGCATGTGGTTTTATTATTTTTCACTTGGTATTGTTAAATATAATCATCAGGTTGTTGGACATATCTCAGTTTACAATGGATATTCAGCCGCTGCATAATGGGAGCTATTGTCATTAATCATTTTTATATTTACATTTTCATTCTATGATCCTTTATTATTTATTCAATGGAAAGGCACCTTATAACAAAGAGATAGTGAAACTGATCGATCTCTTTTATTTCAGCTTTGGGTACCAAAAGATTGGCACCAGAAGAGTTTTTCGGTGAGTGGGACAACAAGAGGGTAAATGCAGGGGATATAAATCTCCAATTTTTGGTATGACCGGACTCTGTATGTATTTATTGCAATCTTATCATGGAAACAATTTAACAAATCCATTCATTTTGACTTAGCCATCCAGGACAAATGGGCAGCAACACTTGTTTCAGGGTTTTGAGCAACTAGCAGGATCTAGTAATGACCAGAGACCTGGAACATACTCTAAATATGCAGATGGGAACTCGGTGACAGTACCTTCTGTGCATGAAAACAGGAAAACCTCACAGATGGCAGCAATGCCTGCACTTATAGGGAAAGGGTAATGGCTTTTGTTCTGATACTTACATTCAATTGCTTTAATTGGGGTCTTTTTGTACCTACAGTCTATGGGTCTAAAATAATGTATTTCTCTGATTTCAAAATTATATATATTTTTGACTCATGGAAACATTAAAGATTTGAATAGAAAAGAGATATCTTATTTTGTTAATATGTTGGTTTTTTTTTTTTTTTTTCAAAATACTATGATATCACATCTTTTTTTTTGTGTTGATAATCTTATATGTTATCATGATACAAAAGTGAAAATTTGGAATATATAATATTTATATTACTTATCAATTTTCTATTCTTTTCATATATCTATTTGCTGACTCTTATAATTTTTATAATCTCAAATTTGTTTCTGTTGAAGACCCTAAAATATAGAATCTCCTGAGATCTTCCTCTGCTCATAGAAAACTAAGTTATCCAATTTCAGCAAATTGCATCAGCAATCTTAGGTAACAACCTCTGTGTTTGCGATTTTTTTTTTTTTGATTTTTTAAATTTTTTTTAATGGAGTGGCTTACAAAGGAAAGCACTCAAGAGTACGCACCAGGTCAAAGACAATAAATACCAGAAAGATTCAATTCTATCTGAGCTATTAAGTTCTGTGCTTCTTAACAGGGCAAAACAATGGCGGGATGGGGACTGGATGTGCGCTAAGTGCAACAATCATAACTTTGCATCTCGAACAAATTGCAATAGGTACTTTTGCTATATTTTATAAGTATTTGTTTAGATTTATAAGCATATTATTTTTGTATAGTTGCAATTGTTTTGCACTTCTGTGGCAATATTTTGATCATGTCTTATAGATAATATGCTTCATACACTCTGCGATAGAATTACTTAAATCAGCTATTTGAATATTTGTCTGGTAAATAAAAATCAGCAGTTAGGCAGTCTATCTCTTTGTGAGTTTGAATAATCATAATCAACTCCATCTCTACGTGTCAGTCTGAAGGCATTTGCATCAAGAATAATCATAGCCAACTAGCCTAGGTCTCCAGATTTTTGGCTGATTTGCAGTCTTTCACAATATGATCCTTCCTAGATTTATGTAGTTTAGTTGAAGTCAAGTTTGAAATTCTTTTTTACAAATTTATTCACACAGATCAAAACCATTTTCAGTAACAGTGCCTTTTTTGTTGGTGCACATGTATTATGTCCACTGCATCCTTTAGATTTATCTTTTGTTGGTTTAACTCTTGAGATTACCTTGCATAATTTAAGTCTAATGATTTGAATGTTCTATCCGAGGTGTCCCAATGACCTTGGTTTATCATGCCTTCTTCCAACCCTTTGGCCCTTTATGGTTAATCTGTGTTACTCAGACCTATCGGTTTAGCTACCTGCACCCAACATCTAGGCATGGGTACTGGCATGAAACTATGATACAGATCCATATGAAGAAATTCTTAGATATTGGAAGGGTCCAACACCTGCATTTGCAACAGACACACATGTTTAATTCCATGTAACTTATTTCTCTTTTCTTCCCTTTCATCAATGGATTTTAGTGAAATATTTTTGCTGCTGCTAGAAAAGAAATTATTTGTCGCAGCTACCACTCAAGTGTTGGTCATCAGCCCTTGGGAGTCTACTGACTACAACAAGGCAAAGTTTTTTGTCCTAGTCTGGATGTTATCTAGTCATATTGGAAAAATGATTCTTCTATGTTGACATTCTTAATAAATTTAGGTTTTGTACTACTTTTCTTTTTACTAGGTCCATGAACTTCTCTTATTCAAGGTTTAGTTAGTTTCTAGAAGAGAGAAGTGGTGAGGACGTCCCTTTTAAGGTGGCAGACACCACTAGGTTGAGATTATTCTTTTTAACATATATAGCATTATGGGCAGTGCAAGATATATGAAATCATAAATCTAATCCTACCACCGGTAGTGGCTTTCAACTGCATGAATAAGATATGATACTTATCTTCACCTTCAATCTGCCCCCATTTTTTTTTGCTGAAGAAAATAGTGCTTCTTGGGCAAATTGAAATATAACCCAGCCGTTGAACGGCTCCATTTGGAGGAGGTTTTGTGTGTCCATTTGCAACATCTTTTGTTTAAAACTAATTGGTTTTACTTCTGCCATCATTCCCAAAATAAAAAGGGCCTTATTGGGGAGTGTCACTGAAACACATATGTAATGTACAAGCAAAAGGACACATGCAGTGGACTGATCTCTTCTTCTGGAAATCATGTCACAGATTGATGATCATCTGGTTTTTTTCCTGCAATACAGATTAGATTAGTCATCTTACATGTATCACAAAATGCTTGTTTCTTCTTGTGAACAGTAAAATTAAACATTTAATGCATCATTCTCTGTAGTTGCTTTTTTTTTTTTTGGATTCTACTTTACCCCTCGTTACTTCCTCCTATAGCTCAAGGTGCAGTGCATTCATTTAATCTGATGATTAGTTGACCATCATTATCACTACTTTGGCTGCATTGACCTTTTTTAAAGTTTGATGGTTGAAGTTGTAAATATCTCCTGTTGCAGGTGCAAAACTCAGAAAGAAGCTGCGGCTGAACCTGTGTGTGTTCCATAGCTGATATGTGCCTCAGTATGGGATTTGTCTAGGTTCAGGTGGCTTTAGGTTTTGATGTTCGAAGTCAAAGCAGAGCAGAAGTTTTTGCCCATTGGTGGCTGGCATATCTTGGATTTGTTGTTGGATGATGGGCCGAACAGGCTAGCTCTCAAATTACTTTGGTTGGTCATGCTCAATAAAAATTTCAACTAATGCATCTAGTTTCACATCTTTGCTGCTACCGTACTTGGTAAGTAGGGCAACTGTATCTTATTTGATTTTGATCACCAAACTATTAAATTGTATCTAATCTTTGAATTTTAATGTCAGTAAGTGAATTAGGACATGACAACCTATGCAGGCATGATTATTATAAAAATGATTTGTTTAGGATTATTAGAAGAAGGCCATCGTATTGTGAAATCGTGGATTAGCCATGCATCACATAAACAAATAAAAGTAAAAATCCATAACAAGAAGATGAGAAGAAGAATTTCGATCAATTTCCTTTTATTTTCAAAATAAGATTCTCGATCAATTTTACTATTAACTTCTCATAAATTTATACATAACAAAACTTTTCCTTACATCCATTCTCAAGAATACTGCTAGCTTGACAAGAAGGTGTGAAGAAGAATCATAATTGGTTTCCTTTTGTTTTCAAAATAAGATTCTTGATCAACTTTAGTATAAACTCCTCATAAACTTATACATAATAAAGCTTTTTAATGCATTCACTCTCAAGAATAAGGAGGCTGGCTTATGCTAATGATTCCTTGACGATGATGATCATCTTCAAAAGGTGCAGACAACGGTTGTGGCATCGCCAATCAGATTCTTATGAGGATCCTCCGACAGATAGGACATGAACAACGACGTGGAACAAGAAACCACTTATAGATGCAGATGGGGTGGAACAGATGATGGCATGCGGTGATCCTGACCTCCTCTCCAACCTTGAGCTCTTCCAAACATATCGAACAACCTTTTCCAGCGTCCCCTGGCTTAACGAACAGCCGCTTGGTGAACGAACCAATACGGGCTAAGCCTATAAATCTTGCAGCCATGACGTGTAGAGATGGAAAGAGAGAGAGAGAGAGAGGGAGAGAGAGACGGTGATATATTGATGGACAGTGGCAAAGATGAAGGGCGTATTGTTTCATAACGCTTGGTATGCTTTATATCCCAAGCCGAGCGCGACACTTCTCTCCCTTTTTATTTTTTATTTTTATTTTTGGAAGAACCGTGAGGGGTTATAACTTCTAACCCAAACACTATTCCGATTACCGTACATCCGCCTCCCTTTACCGGGGCTGAAGCTGAGGCCCGAAAGAAAAGGGGTTTTCGGCCTGCGGAACAAGGTAACTCGCGAAAGAAAAGGGCATCACGCTTTGGTTGGCTTGGCATGAACTGAGCACGTAAGAGAAGCCGTCTCCTGGATAAATTCTTTCTGAGAAGAATAGTTTATTATAATAAAATAAAATAGTTAATTCTACACTCGCTCAAAACATGCTATCGTTGAAGACAGAGGAGCAAGCCTAGTTCTGCCATAGTTTGTGGTATAGCTTTGGCTGATTGAAATATTAGTAATTGGAAATGCACCCATGCGTGATTCCAGTAGAACCAAAATCTTGTCAGAATCAGGTTGTGGGACAATTTGCAGATTATTCAAAGGCAAAATATCATTTAGAAGTCGATGCTAATTAATATTTATTTCAAGGATTGTTAATGGTTCAAGATCTACGACTCTATCAAATGAATATTAGCAGATAATCCAGCTTTAGCAAGCTCATGTCCAAATAAAAAGAATGTTTTCACATTTTGTATGATCTAAACAACATTACAGTTTCAATGTTACAATTACAAGCCCGGAGTTGCAGCTTCACACCAAGGGAATTGAACGAAGTAACTGATTGTTAAGCTAGCTTTAAATGATACCAAGAAAAGAAATATTTCTTGCATAATTTCAAAAGGAATCACATGCCTGAATATCTCAGCAGATAATAATCTCTTGTATTTTGTTTTTTACGAACTAAAAACACCATGGCCTCATTCTACGAAAGAAAGAGAGAGAGAAAGAAAGAACAGCTATGCTGAGAGTTAGGTCGATTTACTTGATCACTTGATACCATAGAATTCCAACATCTCTTCCTCTACTGGATGAGTTTCACCTACTACAATAAGGCAGTGAAGTGGCGGACCAAAATCAACACCAAGTAAATCTTTCATGGAACCAGCAACTATCATCTGATCCTCATTCCCCAGCCGAGCAACCCCGATGCATTTTGACTCTTCACTATAAGCTGTCAGCCAGTCAAAATACAGGTAAAAAATAATCATCACAATGCAATTTCACCCCACTACGCAAGAAGTACAATACAATGAAGATTATATGAATTTTTTGATGGACCAAAAAGGAAAAAGAAAAGGCAATGGAACTATGAAGATATCAATTTTGAGATTCAAGGTTCTGCTCGTTAACCAGGTATATGATGTTTTATCCATGCCAGCTGAAACAACTAAATCACTGAAACACATGAAGATCCAAGACTCAGAATACAGGACCAGCAAAGTCATTTTAAAGATGGAGTAGAAAGATTTAATTTCTGACTGTCCCTGACGATTACAGATATGAACTTATACATCATTCAACAATCAAATTAGTAAAATTTACATCCACGAGCAACATATCTTTCACAACCAAGCTAGATCCTTATATCATGGAGAATAAACCAGCGGTAACACATGAAGTGTGCAAGCACAGATGTGCAACACATAGCATGAGATTTTCCTAGAGGCAAAAATACATGGAAGATCCAAGGGAGCCAACAGGAAATCTCATAATTTCAATATTCGACAAGAGAATGCCAGCAAATTCTGATATACTAATATTCCTTGTATCAATCTGCTGGTGAGGTCTATGTCAGCACTACAACTTCATATCTATAAAGAACAAAAAGCCAAAATGCAAATAATAATTTGATATGTATTTAATCACAATAACTTGACTACGATGTCACCGCTACATTATGTAATGATTAATCACAATAACTTGACATGCATCTTCCAAATGTGCCAAATTTAGACTTTCAATTCCATTTACAAACTTTTTTTCCTGAAAGGTTTAGTTGAGTTTGCCAATACAAGGAAATAATAGGTAGACCACAATGTAAATATCGTACAATGATGGAGGCAGGTTAACAGCATACCAGATTCTCTGCGCATTTCCTCAACCTCCAATAGCTGATTTATGGCAGTGTGGATTGTCATGTATTTTGGTGGTTCGTAACACTTCCTTCCTCTGGAAATTCAAGAGCCGAGGCATTCAGAGAGTTGGTATTACATCTTGGGAAAAACACATGCATATGCAAATATATCATGTGCTTGTGTATGGATATACATGTTTATTCATGCACCTGCATGTGTGTGAAAGGAGGGGGGGCGGGGGTAGCATTTTTTTTAAAGGCTTGCAAGCATATAATCATTTAAAAGCCACTTAATCATTTCTTAAGAATTAATCATTTCTTAAGAATTATTATCTTTATATAAAAAAGATTCTTCAGGTGCATATGCATTGCTAAAAAAAGGAGAAAACAAAAAATATATAGATGAAGAAGAATGAAAAATCAAAAATAAAATAAATATTTGTCACTAAACCTGCATAAGGACTCCAAGGAAGGTTCCTTTACACGTATATCTGCACACATGAAATACATTCCATTAAATAATCAGATATAAATGATTTGTTCAAAAATCAGATGGTACAGGCATTTCAAATTAAGCCACACTTCTTGAATCATTCCAAGAATGCTCCGATCTTGTAGCTAGATTCAAGTCAAAGAGAAAGGGAAGAAGAAGAAAAGGAAAGAGAAGTGGACTTCCAAGTTCCAAATTCTGACATTCACTCTTTTGTGTGTTCTTTCTTGCCACATCAATTATTGATGAATTCACATGCAGTGTCTCTGATGTGGATAAATGATGCAGGACAACCTAAATTTGATTCGCAAACTAAGAATAGGATCATGAAGTTTCAGATTCCTGGGTTCTGCAACCCGATAATAAATTCCAGCAAAATAAATTTAACTATGGAACAGTTGCATGCAAGGATGATATAGATTTAAGAATCATCACCAAAAGGGCCCGTTAAAATTGCAAATACTTGAAACACAGGTGACTCTATTGAAATATATGAAATGTCCATATGCCACAATGTACATGTATTCTGCTAATTTCATCATTAGGTCTATCAAGAGAATAAGCAGTAAGTTATGAAACAGATATAGCCTCGTAAGTCATATGACCATTTCTATGCATGGACCAAGATGCTGCTTGGCATGTGCAATACAGCATGATATATACTGTCTTAGTGCCGTACTGGCATGCAGCACTAGCACAGCACAAGCTGCATGCTGAAACTTGGAACGGGCCTAGAAGCGTCCACAACAACACAACATTACACTAAGCTCTAGTGTGTTCAAGCAAACAGCAGTGCCAATGCATGCCAAGCATTAGTACATCATGACAAAGCACGCACTGTACCAGTGTTGGGCTGGCACATGATACCTGCATCCTTTTGTTTATGAATTGGGGGAGAGAGGCAACAAACTAGACAAGCTGGAAATGAGGAATACCTCCACATTTCCAAGGAGTACAATTAATATGAGAAGCAGGAAGATCTCAAACATAATCCCCAAACTAGATGGAGGTAATCAGATTCTGAAGTTCTAAACTTCCTTTTTAAATAATAGGAGCACAAAAGCTAACCTAGCATGCAATTACAAAACTTTGTTTATTACCATTATACAACTAAATACCTTCAACCCGCATCAAAAAAAGCTGCTGAACTAGTAAAAACAGCAATTCATGTAACGATTTCATTTTTAAATTTCGTCTCAGCTCACATTGTCAGGATAATGTATAAACTAAAGGCTTAAGAAATGTTAAATTAAACAATGTTATTTGCAGTTGACTGGATCCAGCCTCGGTTAGAGTTTCTAACCAGAAATCACTATGAAATAGAACCACTTAAGTTAAATTCATCGCTTTTCACCACTTACTTTCTTAAATAATAATGAAACTATAAAATTTTTGCAGATCTCAATTCTCAGAAAATTCTGTCTACTGCTTGAAGATGGACCCCTTTCTGTAGTTCCTAACACTGAAACTGACCCTCCTCAAAGAAGAAACATGCACACAAGAAAGCTAAAAACAAAGGTATGGCTGGACCTAACCTCCATTTTTTGTTTGCAGCATGGAAGAAAGTTTTCCAGGGGTGTGAGGTTACTTCATGGGATCTCACTCCTCAAAACAAAGTATTTAGAAAAGGAAAAGAAAATAGAGAAAGAAAAAAATCTCCTTCTCCTAAACAATAAAGGTGCTGTGCATTTTGGATCTCCCAAGTCCCTAGTACCATAAAGGTTCCTTTTCCCCTCTTGATTCCAGGCACCATCAGAAACCCTTCCACTAAATTACCCACAACAGAATAATAACTAGGCTCCTCCAAGTTCGATCTAGAGGCTTGCAAAGTATTAAACAGGTCCATCTGCTCTCCCTTAAGCTCGTCCATCCAATGGGTGGTGCTTCCCCCATGTAATTTTTTACCATCATCCATAAGTCAAGATACAGATTACTGTGACCAGAACCAACAAATCTTCATTGAAAGACTTGTATGTCTACTGATAATCTCCACAATTTTGTTTTCTCATTATCTTATGTCTTGACCAAAAAGTGAATGTTAACAACCTCCAATCACTCATCTAGGAAAAATGACTTCAATTGATTAGTTGAACAAATCAAGACATGTGGATTATTAGTCAAATTATCAGGATATAACTACAGTAAATTATATGATAATCAAGATTTTCACTCAAGGGGAACTCACCTCAACCAAGCCTTAATCCAAAACTACTTGAAATCGGTAAACCTTTTGCCCTAGGGGAAAAAATAATATTATTGTTCTCAAGTATTTAAAAAACATCTGATAGGCATATTGTCTACTATACATTGGACTTGCTCAATAGCATGACAACATACAGCAGGTTGTTTACATTGCAGAGTTTTATCCACTGAGAATATAAATGATGACTGCCACTAACCTTAATCATTATAAATTGATTACTGAGAGGCATGTGCCTCCATCAGCATTTATTGACTTTTATTTAATACAACTTGACTGACTGCCCCAGAAGGGGCATATTTGGGGTATTAAGAGTGATGAGTAAACATGTTTCTGCTGCTCGTGGAATTAACTTTGATACATTGTATATAACTGATATATATGTTGCACTCAGTGAATAGAATGGAAACATGTTATTAGCAGTGCAAAGCTTTTTCAACTGGCTATAGAGCTGTTGTAACCAAAAAAAGATGGCGATAGCTGATGCTGTATAACTGTATATAAATTTCTATACATCGGGCACATTCCAAAGAATTTTAGATTACAAGAAAGATTAGAGGTATCAGGTACCAACCTAACAGGCAAAGTGTATGCAATCCAAGCTGTTGATTTCTTTGGATCTTTTGATAGAAACTGTCTGGTCTCCATGTCTCCGTAAAAAAAGGTATAGAAACTGTCTCGCCATAGCGGTAAAGTTGCAAGCCACAAACTCCAACAGCATTCATAACAGAGGCATTGTGTATCACCTTGACTTTAATCCCTAGTTTCCTTGCCCGGACAACAAGATCAGTATGTGTTGTTGCTCTGCAAGTAATGTTCGAAAGTGGACATAACAAAAAACTAAAGTTAATCATATCATTAAAGAAAAAAACCAAAACATAGACATTTAATAAACCAAACTACATTGTATTCTGTGGATATTCGATAGCACAGCATGGGTGTCAATACGATGGAACAAAATACTACCTGAGATTGGCTAACAAACACAAGTACTTATGTTGTTAAATAATTAATTGAAGCAGCACATTATTCAATTTCACTATAGGCAAAACTACAATTTTATCGAGGAAACTATTAAAAACCTTGAAATCTCATATTAGAGGCATATCTAAATTTTTTAAGGATGGAGGAAACAAGATAAAAAGTGTAGTAACATACACAAAAGCACATCAAACATGGATACTGACATCGGTTATGTACCTCCAAAGGGTGGACAGTTAAAAAAGGGTGGTTCGGTGCATGATGCTCCAGCCATTGCAGGGCCTAGGAGAGTCAGATGTAGCAGCCTTAGCTCGCATTGCAGGGTGAATGCATATGCTACCAAGTTTTGGTGCTTCCCCTGCATATACTAAAAATATCCTGCTTTCATGCTTCCCCTGAATTTTCATATTCAGGACTAAGATTATGCAAATGTCTTGAATATTTTTCTTATTATTTTGATTAATAAAGCTATCCGAGGACCTTAGCACATTTTCTACCAAAGGTTACTTGTTGTAATGGTCGACATTGCTTAAATACCTGGCCGTCTGTCAAGATCGTTTTTTGCAGATCCTGTTAGTCGAATTTCCATGTCTCTCTGACTATCTTTTGCACATGTGCAGGATAGCTGCCCATGGCCAAAGACCCATTTGATAAGAGTAACAACAGTCTTTGGGACTACAATTATAAATTTATAATGATATAAAAACTAATAAATCGAGTCAAGAGAAAAATGTATTCAATGAGTTTTTATATTTCAATTTTACTAAATGACATCTTCTTAAAGTAACCAGTCCCTCAAAATCTTTCATATTTTTCTAGGATAAGGTAAGCAACCTCTAAACATAGAACACTACTACTTTTGCACTCCCGATTTTATAGTATATGAATGTTGTAATTTATCATTTGATGTCCTTGTTCCTTCATTTTTTGAGAGTCTCTGAGGCGAGGTGAATAGTAAAATAGCAATTTTTCCTTTCCAAACCTCACCTATAGCCTCAGAGTTTTAGATTTGCATGAAGGCTAGATAAATGACCGAACCCTAGTTACCCACTTACTTGATAAATTTAATCAACACATGAACAAAAAAAAAAAAAAAAAATCTTCATCACATATTTACATGTAGTACGCTCTTCAATAACAATTTAAAATTCTAAACGAACCAGGCTCTGAAACAATAATTCGGTGGACACTAGTTCCAACGACAGGATTTTCAACAAGTTTGTGTAAGTCATACTCGCACTCATATTAGTCTTGTAGTATCCTTAAGGGAGGAAATTGCCCCATATCACTTCACTAATTTCATGCCCGACCTTGGAAATGACTCATGGTCATAATCACCACTAACGATCTTGTTCTGCTTCCATTGTGGCATTCTTCGACGCAACAGCTAATATACATTCAAGCTATAATGTAAAACTTCACAATATGAAGAAAATAGACACACTATCACATACAAAAAGCTCCATTTCTATTAAAAAAAAGGGAAAGAAAAAGAATGGAAAGCAAAGGAAAATTAACCATACCCAAAAGGATCTCCCACAACAAGGAAAGCAACATCAGATTCCGAAGCTTCCGACAGCATGACATCCGCCCGCTCTTCGACCATCTCCCGATCAGCGACCGTGATCTCCTTTCCATATAGTTTCTCCTAAAATGCACGCCAAATTTAATCGAATAAAATACTCCATTCAAATCCGGTATGAAGAGAAGAGAGAGCGAGGAGGCGAGAAAGGAGGTAGCGTACCAATCGGGAGAGGCCATCAGAAGAGATGCCAAAGCAGAGGAGAGAGGTGTAAGCCTCGACGTAGACCTTGTGGCAGCTGCGGACGGCGTCGAGGCCTCGGAGGGTGATGTCCCTCTCGTCCCCCAGCCCCAACCCCACGATATATAGCATCCTCCTCTTGCTCTCCTCCGCGGAATGAGAGGAGAAGACCGTGGCCGCGATGGCGGAGGCGAAGTCTTTTTGATCCTTTTCGACGGAAGTGGCGCCGGCCAGACCTAGACCAGGCACTGGTTAAGTACTATGGTTCCGGTCCACAGAGACCGGAACTGCCCCGAGGTGGAGGCCGCCTTGACGTTCCTTCTTACTTAGTTATTTATTTTTTTATTTATTTATATTCATGCAGCGGCCACATCATTTAAAATGATCAGAGAGCAGCCTAAAATATTAAAATATAAAATATTTTATAAAACCGATAAAATGTTCTCATTTTAATATTAAATAAAATTTTTAAAATATTTCATTATAAATGATACAATTTAATCTTTCGTTTCTTAATAGATATATCCAACGATGGAGCGTGAGAAGGACGAAAAAAGATTACTGTCTATTCAAAAAATTTTAAAATATTTATTATTTATATATTTATATATATAATGACTTTCTTAATATTTTAATCTTATACTAGTTACGAGTCCATCAATTTAAAAAAAATATCATATAATTAATTTATATATTATTTTTTATTAAAAATAATAATTTTTTTAAAGAAAAAATAATTATTTATTTATTTTTAAATATTTAATATGGAAGAGATTATTTATTACTGTCTATTCAAAAAATTTTAAAATATTTATTATCTATATATTTATATATATAATGACTTTCTTAATATTTTAATCTTATACTAGTTACGAGTCCATCAATTTAAAAAAAACATCATATAATTAATTTATATATTATTTTTTATTAAAAATAATAATTTTTTTAAAGAAAAAATAATTATTTATTTATTTTTTAATATTTAATATGGAAGAGATTATTAAGATTTTTACACAATCAAAATAATTCTGTAGATGGTATATGATAATTTTTTTTATTTATCTTTATTTATACATAAAATTAAATATTTATTAATATTTTTATAATATTTTGATTATATATATTTTTATTTTTATTATTTATTATAAAATATTTTATTAAAAAAATTATTAATAAATTATTATTTTATTTTTTCAATATTTGATATCAGAGTTCGTTATTGGACATAGAGATAAAGAGCAATTCAGATGTCAGAAGAGTGGATGAACTTCTAGCTGCCTTTTGTTATCATGAATCATCTAATGACAGTGGTAGAATTAAAAAAATATTTTTATTTATTATTTCTATCAAATAGATAATATTTATTTAGATAGTATAAAATTTGATTTTTAAAATTGAAGGCTTGAAAAAATAAGAGCTCTCAACCATGAATAACCTGGCATCCAAACTTTGGATGATAAATCTTGTATCATTTTTTTTTTTTTATTTTTGATACTGTCGTTAAAATTTATTTTGATAAATTCTGCAAGAGGGGCGCTCAGAAAATAAAAATAACCTTCTAAGTGAGTTGTAGGATAGCAAGAAAGTTTCAGTGAACGAAGGCACAGGCAAGCAGCGTCAAAGAGACTGTGCTCAGCAGTTGACCGCTTATTAAGCTCCCGAGGACACTGTGGCGTGGGCAATAACGCAATGCCCCCAACAGGGGCCCGCAAAATAAGAGGCGGGCGAGGACACGGGTGCGCCTCATCCTAAACGTGCGGCTCGGATACGTCTCTCGGGTCCGAAAGCTCGCTCTCTACGGAAAGGGGAACCTAAAAAAAAGGGGAGCGAGAGAGGAAACGAAAGCGGAAAAAGAAAAAGGAAAAGCAATCTGCCACGCTCTCCGGAGGCATGGCCATGGCGCCTTGGGTTCCCAGCCTGCGCTCCTCCTTCCTCCTCTCCTCTCCCCACCCGAAGCTCTTCCACTCTTTCAAACCCCCCATCACCGTAAAACGCCAGTCCGTCGCCTCCTATCCCCGCATCAAAGCCCTCGAGCTCGACCAGAACACGGTACTCTCTATCCCCTACTCCTTGCCACTATTGGTAATTAACAGGCTGGGTCTCAATCTTTCCCTTTTTTTCTCCTTTAGCTCGTAGCCATCTCCGTTGGGCTCGTCAGCGTCGCGGTGGGCATCGGCATCCCTGTGTTCTACGAGACTCAGATAGATAATGCTGTTAGTTTCTTCGAGTTTGTTTTTCCCTTAAATATTTGATTGTTACTGACAAAAATAAATGAAATAATTCAAGGGTTTTGGGGTTTGATGGTAGGAGGCTTTATCTTGCAGGCTAAGCGGGATAATACACAGCCTTGCTTCCCATGTAATGGTTCTGGTGCTCGTAAGGCCTCATCTACCCCCAGTTTTTTCTAGAGCTAGTAGTCCTGGTATCATATTTTTCTATCAGTGTAGTTAATGGCCGAGTTGACTCTTTTTTGCATTCCTGTTTTGGTAAAGCTTTTCCACTTGATACTTTTTAACCGATGAGATATTATATGATTAATTTAAGTTTTCAGTAATTATTCGGTCCGGTTCTACTTGGATAAGAAGAAGAAATTCGTATGAATTTTTTCTTGCATTTGTTTTGATAATTCAAAGTCCGATCAGGACAGCATACCTGAAAGTATGATAGAGAGACATCCTCATTAAGATTCGTTTGGTTACTTTGGTAATCTAAATATGTCCTTTAAAAGGATAGAAATATTTAAGAGATGTTTCTGACGGAAAACATGCATAGTGGATGAATTAAGGGAGTGCTGCTGGACAGTTGTGCAATCATCTAAAACGGGATTCCAAAGGATATAAAATAGAGAATTTATGAGATTACCTTTTATTCGTAGACCAACATGTTAAGCATTGAGATCGGATTCATAACGTAGCACTATACATATCATGAGTTTATAAGAAGTGAGAGTGTACGGGACTTTAGGTACATCTTTTGTAAAACTATATAACATAGTCGTACGAGAGCATATTGAAGAAGACTTGGAGTATACACAATAAACTTTTCATCATCATTGGTCTGCAGGGTAGGCTAGAACTGACCTTACCATCATTGGTGGGAAGCGAATGCAAGGGTTGAAAATAGTAAGGGAAGCTTGGAGAAGATGTGAACAGAGCACTTAGAAATAAAAAGATGATGCTTTGTGCTTTAGAAGACATGATCTTAGATAGGAAATAATGGTGAATGAGGATACATGCAACCAATGTAGTCAGGTATTGAAAGGATCTCGTGTGTTTTTCATGTTATATTAATTTAATCCTGAAAAAAAATAACTGCAGTGGAGCAGGAACTGAGCCGCTATGTTCTTTATGCATAGAACCTAGTACATGTCTAGCATAGTAGATCAACATGGTTGGCAAGTGTGCATATGATATTAAGCAGTTTGATTCGCTTTGACATGATGATGCCCATAGTCATGTGCAGTTTGGAAGATTTTATTAGAGGTGAATGCATATGCTAGGTTTTTAAGCACTACATGATTTTATAGAGGCACAACAAACTATTTAATGAGCAAAACTGATAAATCCATTAGTGCTTACTTTTAGCTGCTAGATATCCACTAAAAGTGAGTTACAAACAGAAAATTAAGAATCACTAAAAGGGTGGCTCTGTTGAATGCTGAGTTCTCATCATATCCTCTGTCTTGTAGCTCTGTAATGTGGTTCTAGGAAAGAGCTGGCACTAGTTAGCCTTTGCAAATATCTGATAGCTGCCAAAAATAATGTCGGCATGAATCTTTTAGTGTTCATAGAGATGAAACTAATGTTTTTGTCTGTGACAGCCAACTAGTAGATGCTTTAATCTGTTCTCTACCACTTTGTTTTAGGTTTTGTTCATATAGTCATTGTTTTCATCCTTTATAATGGACTCTGAAATCAGAGGTAAATTTTCCAATGATAGAGGATAATTACAAATATAAAACAAGTGTCCTCTACCAGAAGTAACTGGATAATCAGAATTCGTCATCTATGAACTTTCATAAAACCATATGTACTAAGAGGTGTTTTTCGGCACTAAAATACCTTAAAGTATCATAGGTGGTTGAGATATGTGGTTTGGAATATGTGATAGGTATCCTATAATGAATTCCAAAATCGCTATGTGGGTATCAAAATATACCAATTGCCTTATAAACAAGAATTTGTGGCACCAATTTCACTATTTGAAACTCTAAAACAAAGCAGCCAGATAGGGGGTAACCAAAAAGTTATGTTACATAACATCAGAAATACATTTAACGGTCTTCAGCAATGCAAGCAAGAATTTCACACTGAATATGCTAGTTGAACATGCTGACATCAATTTGCAAAAACAAGTCTATTGTCTGTCATGATTCATTCCTGATCAAACATTTTCCCATCAAAATCAGGTTCTAACAATGACAATCACATTTTGAAGGCTCAACTAACTGATAGGTATTCTGGTTTCACATGGAAGGCATTGAAAATGTCACATCTGCCAGGTGCCAATAAATGTGTAAATGTTTTGCCAGTACAATATGGAGTAATGTTGCTGTTTATTAATTAGATAGTGTAATAACTATTGATTGTTATACTGGAAGAGATTATTGCAACTTTGGCAAGATATCTTTATTGCTGTTACACACACAAATCGACATATTTAAAAGAGGTGTAAGCTTTTTATCAACATAACAATTTTTTCCTTTATATATTGAGTGGCTGAGTTTGTATATTTTCTCAAAATGGATGTCAGCATACGATCATCTGAGAAGTTTATTTTTCCAAGTGTAAGCGGATGACAATTTTAAATGGAAATGTTTGATTTCCAGAACAATGCAGGTTTTGCACTGGAACGGGTAGTGTGACTGTAGTTCTTGGGGGAGGCGAAACTGAAGTCTCACGATGCATCAATTGTGAAGGTGCTGGCACGTTAACATGCACCACATGCCAAGGCACTGGAATCCAACCACGATATCTGGATCGCAGGTAAAACATCATCCAAAATTCAGTTGAAGTCATCTTCCATATGAAATATTCCATTGTCCACATAAAAGTTTGTGCAGACTGATCGAATAAATGGATTCGGTTAACGCATTCTTCATGACATAAAACTGTATTTACATCCAGAAGAGATGCTGTAAAAACTGGGATAACTCTGCATGCCCTAGAAATTAGTAGTTTTGATTTGATTTTGTATAGCAACAAGAATCATTTAAGGATCTTGAAAGATATTCATGACATAGGATGCTGACATTCATTTTATGATAGCATATGCTTTGAGTAAGATTATTCCACGTAATAGATAACCATCATTATCCTAAAAATCGATGAAATGCTGAAACTATCACCTCCAAGTTTGTATGCCTAATCAGTTTCCGGAAATAAGATGTTTCCCTTTCCCCTATGAAACATCATCTGCTTCTTAAATAATTTTACGAAGATATGGATGAAGACATACCTTTCATTGAGGGTCACTACATAGCAAGGCCTAAGACATCGACTTTGAACATAATCTGATATTTCACACTACCTTAGTTGTCAGATTAAACAAACATAGGAATTGCATTTTCGTCTCATTGAATCTTTAGTACAATTTTGTTTATATATCTATCTATAATTGTTACTAAAGTCCATCCAATCAATACTAAACTAGTATTTCTTTTCAAATACATTTATATATGATGTTTTTCTGTTTTGTTAATAATTAAGTTTTTTAAAAAAATTTAAGCTATTGAAAAGTAGGAAAAACCTATCGCACAGTTATAAAATGTTGGATATTAAAATGCTGCACCTTGATAGGAAATCCAAATAATTGCAAAGAATTATATGATAGGTTGCCATCTAGGTTAATGAAGAGTTAGAAGTGTACATATGCATTCCTTACGATAATAATTTTAATATATTGCACTATCTTATTTATTAGAATTGATTTCACCATTATATTTTATCAGTAGGATCGTGGTCGTATATTTTGGTAGAGGCATACCTATAGATATTGTTTATCTGCTTTCATCCATCATAATTATAAGTGAAGGCAATTAAGTATTAGATTAATTTTGTTATGTAGTAGATCTAGTTAGACCTATGATTTATGCAACATGTGTGTGTGTGTGTGTTTATTTTGTTGATGATGATAATAGTTTTTTTCTTTCTTTTTGTCCATGAAATAGGGAGTTTAAGGATGATGATTGAAGCCTTTATTGGGTAGTTGCAAGATGTGGCAATGCAAGCACCATTACAAACTTGTAAAGCACGCGGGATCCCTATTTACGCTAGGAACATCTTTTGGGATAGTTTCTTTCATTCATTTTTGGAAGATATGGTAATTCCAAGATCATATATTTAATGTTTTTGTATTATGGTTGCTATCTCTCTTGCTGTAGCCACAGACATTAGGAGTCCATTCCCTGGAAATCCGACCTTTTTCCTACTAGCTATTGTTCTACCTGCATGTGCATGTGATCCAATAAAGATAGTCACTCATGAATTTCTGATGTTATCGGATCATCAAATTTTAAGGCATCAGACTGCTCTCAGTTCCAATGCTCCCACGCAGCAAGGAGTTGGTCAGCATGTGGTAGAGCACAAAATGACTATCTCTAAGTTGTTCCGTCAAAAATTTTCTGTGAAGCACACTTGCTCAGTCCAGTTTTACAATCTGTCCAAATAACTGTCATTAGTTGTTATAATTGAAAATAATGAGAAATAGCAGCAAACTCTCTCTTATTGACACCTCTCATAAGCTTTTACTTCATTTGATAAACAGTGAAAAGACCTACTATTTTCTTATTGCACAACAGCTGTTATGGTGGGGAAAATGGCCTATGTCAAAATTCATCACTCTTATATGTGCACAAGAGATTTCTGGATCATTTGATAAGCAGTGCAAGGCCCTATTATTTTCCTATTGCACAACAGCTGTTGTGGTGGGGAAATGGCCTTTGTCAAAAATCATCACTTTTACGTGTGCCCAAGAGAACTCTGGAATGCAATGACTGCTATCGTAAACCACTGTTCAAAAGAGGAGAAAATGCAAGGAATTTACATAACATTCTTTGCAATTCTATTCTCCTCCAAACAACTTTGATACGAATCTAAATTCTTTGCCTGTCCCTTTTTTTTTTTCAGTTTTTAAGAAAAGAGAAACCTTTGCCTGTTTTCATATGAGCATTTATTTGGTAATGAAAACTAAAAGAAAAACTGGCGGTTGGTCTTGCATTAGACTCCATGCATTTGTATGTAACATTATCGATGTCTTTCTTCTTAACCACGTGGTAGAAAGAGGTCCCAACTAATTTTTCAATTTATATTATTTATTTATTTGTGTAGCTCTTACTCGAATCAGGTGTTGGTGAATTGAAGCTTCTCAGGTTGAGGGAGGTTGGTGTTAACCCTTTGTTGCTTTTCCCAGTTGTGAGAGAGGAAACAACTGCCTATCCGTCCACACAGCATTGACCACCAAACAATTGCTCGTTGCTTATTATCCAACCTACCTGGCCCGCACCATCTTAAAAACTGTTTCACACGGACAGGGTTGTATCTTTTGCCAGAAAAAACGATTCCACTTCTTCTGCTCGAAGCCATGATTTGCATCGTGCAATGGCTACTTCGACATTTATGTAGATGGATGGTAGAAAAAGTTAGAAATATTTGAATATTTATTTGGATCTCCATCCAATGATCGATATCGTGAAAAAAAAATAATTATTTTTTTATGTGAAAGATGCAGTTTGGACCCTCCCACATAAATGCATTTGGGATTTAGATTACATCTTTCACACAAAAATTGATTGATCTTCTTTCACAAACTTAATCATCATATTTTTGCATGATTTTTAAATTATGACATCAGTTTTGATCAATTTTATGAATGAAAAGAAATATTTCATCGCGCTATGAAATCCATGCAAAATGTAATATAATTGTTGAGCAAGATTAATCGATACGATCTGAATCCATGCACTCTTTTACTGCGAACGCCACTCTCTATACCCATTATCGAACTAATGATTAAAAAGAATTAATGGTGTTCACTAAAAAAATTAATGACGGTAAAGTCAAGAATATCTGATTATCTATATGTGCGGTCCAACGTGTCCGTATGATTTTATCTCTTAAGGTTGTATTATTTGAATCAAAAAAAATTTATGAAGAAATAAAAAAATTTAAAATTTTATAATATAAGATGATCTGACTGAATAATTAATGTGAAATTAAAATTTCGCTCTCTCCGCAGCAATAATCTATGCCACGACGTATCGCACCAAGCCCTCCTGTAAACCCAAACTCGTAAATGCCGGCGAGGAGGAGGTATGTTACCTGACCGCGAGATACGCCTACGGAATACCAAAGAAAAAGAAACGGAGAGAAAGAGAGAGGGAGAGAGAGGGCCAAAGGGGCCAAGATGGTCTGTAACAGAAAAAAGAAGGGGGGCAAGACGGTGAGGGAAGGCAGAGGAGGATGGACGCTGTCTTGTCCAAGAAATAGGTACTTTTACCGATTCGAAGGCCTCGAATTTCTTTGTGCCAATTGCTTCTCCGTTCTTCCTACTGGAAATAGGAATTAAATTAGGGTTAATGCTAGGTTTAGGTTTGGGGTTTGTGAATAGTCTTGGCCAGTTCTTGCTGTTTACGGTGTTTCTCCAAAGATGAACATGTCGAGTTATTTATCATAGAATTGG
>NC_025996.2:6112760-6122760 GCF_000442705.2 Elaeis guineensis | reverse complement strand
TTTCAAGATTGCATTGGAATTAATTAAATTTGTAGGGGAATTAAGTAATATTATATGATGTGAATGCCACTGAGATTGGTGAAAATACTACGGCACTTTGCAAAATGCCATGTAATTAATTGCAAATTAATTGCAAACAAGTGATGTTCTTATGTAATTTCATTACTCACTATCTAATGATTGAACCTTTTTTCTTTCCATGACGTATCTTCCAATAATTAGTAGTTTCTGCATTCTTGTTTTTCTAGGGTAACAACAAACCAATAACTTTTAGCTAATATAAGTTTGACTAATTGTCAATTATAGTGGCATCGTGCTATTTGTACAACAATCATTTAGTGTTTTGCGTGTCAATTGGGTTTGTTTGTAATACTGCATGTAGGTTTGTTGTTTAGCCCTTTGAGAAACATGAAACGTGGTGGCTGACACTTGAGGATACGGTGAGTGGATGGAATTCCCACCTGGTATAAAGTCAAATGTGTAAATCTTAAAGGAACGCATGCCCTATAAGTGGGACCACAAATAAAAGGGGTGCACTTGTAAAAACCATAAAATGAATCCATTCATATAAAAATGCAATGATTCATAAAAGAATGTTAAAATACTTATAAAACATGTATGTGTTTGATCTGTACACAAGCCTATAAGTTGCTAAATTCTTTCTTGAACCCTATCTCAGAGTGTAAGTGGATTGCAAATTAAGACTACCAATGAAAGGTAGATTGACTATGTATTGCGTGTGGTAGGTTCTTTTGGATTAGAGAGTATATATACCAGTGAGGAAACTACATAATAAGGCACCATGATGCCATGCTCAAAGACTAGCTGAAATGATGGTGGAAGATGCATGCCCACCAAAGAGAAGCATGGGCAGAAGGATGCACTTGTATATAGATAAGTCACTGAGGTGCCACTTTCTGGATGAGACAACTTTATGGAAAAGTTGACTTTTATGGGAAGATGGACCTTGGGAAAATAAGGGACAACTTCAAAATCTCTTAATATTGCTAGGACACAATTGTAGGCTTATGAGGTTGGTGAAGAACAATAGCAAGGTTGACCAAGGTTTGTTTTTAGTATCGGATACTGTACTGGTATCATTCTATTATAGTGTCGGTGTGCGGTATGGTATAAGATGAAGTGCACCAAGTCTCAGTACTGTACGAGACTATGTACCCATTAATAGCAGTACAACAAACTTTGGGGTTGACAATTTCTAACTTGAACCCACTAGAAATAATTAGGTTTGTGTAAGAGCCTTTTATAATTAGGTTGCATCTGGGTTTGAGACTCCAATTTGATAGATCATGGTTTGGACAAGCCTAAAAACCCTAGGCCCTAAGGATGGTAATGATAGTGCAATGCGTAGATCCAAGCATTTTAAGCTCGGCCCACCTGACCTGATTCTACGTGGGCTTGGGTATGGGTTTTTGAGCCCAAGATTTTAGGCTTGCCTGAGTTTGGAGCTGAGAATCGGTTGAGCGGAAACAACATTAGCTTGACCTAGGCTGACTCAAGATTTATATAAATGTGGTACATAGATATATGTAATGTATATTATCATAAACATAATTTTAGTTAAAAGTTTAAGCATTAAAATCATGCTGTCAACCCTCGCTTATTATCCCGAGAAAATCCATTGCCCCCCTTATCATCTCTGGCACTCCACCCCTGTACCTCCACCCCTCCCTCTTCCCCCTCCTCACTCTACCTCCTTACCTCCACCCCTCTCTCTTCCCCTTCCTCGCCTCTATCAAGTGATAAAAAAATCATCATCATCTGACTGATCCAGTGGCTTGCATTGTTTCCTCCATCAATAACAGGTAGCTGGGTCTGGGAACTGTAGCTTTTATGATGCAATTCATGGTATAAATAATTATCTCATAACAGCTAATGGCTGTGATCAAGGACCATGATGGGCAAGCCATCCAATAGTGTGGGCCCATTTCATGAACGATCTAGTGGTGATGGTTGAAACTCAAAGCCAGATCCAGTTGAGCTTAAGTAAGGTGTGCTGCCATCTAACACTGCATGATATTTGGTATAGCCCTGATGTTAATAAGGAGGTGGGATGGTTGGCCTACCAATACATGTTCTTTATCCAAGTGTTGGTGCGCCCCAACCATATTCTCTCTTCTATCCTATTACCCATTCCCACCATGTTTCTTTTACTTCACCTTAAATGCCATCCCAATCTAACTCTTTATCCCAATGTTAGAGTGTGAGAGAAAGAAAGAGAGGGGGGCCAAGTGGACTTGGTCAAACACTTACCCATTTCCATGGCCTTTCCCATAATAAATGCTGTTCCGACTTATAAGTGTTTTACGGAATTCTTCAATTTGACCTCAACTAATAGAACCTAATGGCTTCACTATGCATATCCACGAGAGAGAGAGAGATGGGGACTACTTTGTAGACACATCCACAACTTATCCGTCCCGTCTTTTCAAATATCTCATATCCATCTCCCTGTCCCTTTCTCTACTACATTTAGGTGAGCCCCACCATCTTGTAGACCTATAGGCTATCTCTTTTATCAGGGGTTAATGCTCAGGTTGTCTTAGAGTTCATTGGCTCTTGTTCTTGGAGTCTGTCAATTTTCTTTTTCTCATGGGCCAGGGCTCAAGTTTCTGGCAGCATGTTAGCTTTTGGTGGGACTGCTTGTTGGCACCGACCAAGTGCTGCCACTGGCTCTTATTGAGATGAACTGAATCGCTTAATCATGGATGCCATGTCGGGGTATGTTGGCTCTCATTTTCATTAAAGGCCTATGAGTTATCCTTGTTTCCTAGTATGCATTTCGTCTCTTTATCATGTCTCTAATATTGCCTGTCATGCTGCCTGAAGTGCACCAAAACACTGGCTATGCCTGCTACAGCTTTATGTTATGTTGGTGAGAGTTTTATGATGATACAACATTAAAGGGAGATATAAATATGTAGCCCAAGAAATTTCATTGCAAGTTATATGTACATGAAACATTTTGCTACAGCCTGGGGCCATGCTTATTTTTAATGCATGAGTCTCTTGCCTTGTCTTTTTAACTTCCACATAAATTCGATGTTGTCTGTATGGATTCTTCGATGGTCATCTACAAGTTTTTAGGAAACATCCAGCAATGCCCTAAATTCCTTCATATTTTAAATTTGTTTCTGCAGAAAATATCATCTTGATGGAGTAAATTGTGGTCATTTATAGGTTAATTGCCAATATTACTCAGAGGTGGAGAAAGTGCTGAAGGAGGCTGAAGTTCAGAAGCTTATGGAAGAGAATGTCAGGTTAACTGCAAGGCTTGATAAGTAGGCACAATTGGTGGCCAGGAATGAATGGATGAAATTCGTGGCATTGAACAATCCTGGCATATGGTTCACGATTTACCATCAGAATTTTAACCTCAGGTTGTCTTAAATTGTGATTGTAACATGCTGTTTGTTTTGGTTCTGTGAATTACATATGCTAACAAGTAATAGATCTATTATTCAAAAGGGCATATGGATGTTGAGTCCACCATGCTTGCTAGAGGTGGGGAATTTGTATCAAGTGGAGAACTGTGGTCTCTGATAGGACTGCACACTAGAACATGCATTGTCAGCAGCGCATACCTATCATTTCATCCTTGTTATTTAATAGTTTATTTCCATTATAGATTGGTCATACTGTTTAAGATATCCGCTTATTATCCATTTGATGTGTAGGTAGGAAACCTTCTCTTTTTTTTCCTTTTCTTTTCTTTCTTTTTTTCTTTTTCTTTTTTTTTTCCAAATGTACGATTTTTTTTTTTTCCTTGGCAATTTAAGCATTCAGTGGAGATGTAGATTTGCATTTTAGAAGGACTGCTGTTGGTTTAGTATAGAAGTGTTTGGAACCAACCACTTTTGAGTATGCACCCAAGGACACCCTTGAATCTTCATGGTTGATATTAAAACATTTTGGAGCACTGTGTTTGGAACATATATCTGGAAGTTATTGTCAATATTTGCAGCTTCTGCTGCTTGCATTGGACTTGATTTTGTTATTGATTTCTTATGTACTTTTGTACTATTGCCTGGACAGCATGACATATAGAATAATGGCTTAGCTATGTGATAGGACTCTTTTCCCAGTATAATACTTTCCACACGAGAGAGAAAAAAGGAAAAGTGATGAAACTTACTGATGCCTATCCATATAATGCACAAAATGTTTAATTGCTCTTGAACTCACGCATTGTGATTTATGTCACAGCAATGGCTTGCTCTATTGCATTGTAAAAATTATATCAAATACATTCATATGAGTAGAATGGGTCTATTAGATTGCATCATCTCAGGTTATCTGTTAGAGGGCCTAGCGTGTTGGAATCACGACCTGCTGGATGCAGAGCAATATGCTTTTCTTTTAAGGATAAATTAGTTGAGAGAAAATTTTGATCGCTTATTTAGGCCAGATTGAGCAGAGGCTGATTATGGCTCACAATGGCAGCTGGTTTGGAGACACCTTTGGATGTCTTTGTGATCCAGAGCACAGCAAACTTTCTGATGGTTTATTTATTTATTTATTTGCATTACCTATAAAACCTTTATATATTAGAGATCAATAATATTCAGAGAGAGAAACATTGAAAATTTGCGGCAGCTTGCCAAACGAAGGCTAGATTTCAGCGTCCAAGAGTTGGCAAGCATTACTTTTAAGGGACTTTGATTACCACAACAGTATGTTTAGCTCTGATCTTTGCATAATTTGGCTGTATGCTGATGATTCACTTGATGATAACTAGCTATTCAAGATTGAAATTTTCCATGACTGAAAACCCAAACAATGTTTCAAGCAATTTTTTGATTCTCGATGCAGCTAGTCAAGAACATGTGGAACCTGAACGGCTACTAATTATAAATTTTAGGTTTAAAGCATTGGTACTCTTGTTTCGGCATGGCAATATGCTATGTACATTAGCTCATGCCATAATGAAAAGAATATGATAGTTCACTGATCCATTTGGATTACATCCTTGACTTCAGCAAGGTTCTTCAAAGCCATGTCGTGACCAACAGCTATTTGCTCTGAACTGTGAGGGCCTATAGCTTGATGCTGTTTGCAACTGGTACCTGAACATTGTGCACTTTACCTGACTCTAGCTAAAGTCCTAGCATGTGCAAAGTGGCCAGCCAGCCAGGCAGCTTTTGCATTGCCATTATGATTTCCTTTCAACTTAGGGTTACTACCGGATCACAACTAACCGGAAGAAGGGCTTCTAATTCTTTTTTATGAATAGTTTGAGAAGGTTTGAATTTTAGCTTCTTGGATATGGATGTTGAGATGTTCCTTCCACTTGGCTTTCTTCCAGTGAGAAATAGGGTCACTCTGTCTATAGTTTCTGGTTGACCTTCTGAAACTCCCTTTCTTGCCTCCTCCTCGCCCTTCATGCTTGAAACATTTTGGTAAGATAAATTAATTCTCGAATGGAAGTTTTGGTTCTAGGTTTTGTGTTCCTGTCTCCTGCGAATTGTGCTTATTGGAGTAGTGAAAGGGCATTCATTGGCTGTAAGAATAGAATTGTAAAGGCGCATAAATAAATCTTTAAAGGAAAAAGGACCTTTTGACAAACCGGTATTGGAGTTCGTGGTTTTGAAAAAGGTTAGGGTTATCTCCCACTGTGGTTCTAGTGGATTTAGTTCTCAAAGTAGTGTATCACTTTCACTTTTGTGTTGACCCTCTGCAAATTGAGAACATATGGACCTTTCATCAAAAGTATAATGGAATGCTGAGGTTCTCCCTGAAAACATAATGATTTATTGAAGGTTATCTTCACAGTACATGGGATGACTTTTCTTTTGGGAACTCCTTCCATTACAAAGATGGCCCGGGCACTGTAACCATGGCTAGCTATCCCTTTCCAGGGATTAACTTTTATGAGTCCTCTGTCACCTTCCATTGTCATCAAAGGTCATGTTCTCAATCAGTGCTTGCTTTCAGTGGACATTGAAGGTGCACTGAGAGAGAGAAAGCCTTTGAATGGTGCCAAGGGCTCACTGAGGACTTCTGGATGTCAGAGCTCCCAACAAGCTCTGTATATGCTAAGGGGAAAGTAACTTTCACAAAGAAGCCAAGCCTAGGCTTTGGTATATAGATAAGTGGCATGGCCAACAGGACTCGGATTTAAATATCCACACACATTTAGATGCCAACAAGAAACTGCACTTTCTTTAGATTCTTCTGGGCCACTGGGCATTACCCAAGTTGTCACATGAAGCTCTATGTGTGGTTAAAAAGCAGTCACCTTTTTGGCATTGCACACGAGAAAAAGCTACAGATATGGAGAAGTTTTATGAGAGCCTATGCCTTGGATCATTGGGGAAGAGACAAAGCAGCAGGAGGGTGCTGGAATGATAGGTGGCTTTCACTACCATATGATCATGGGAAACACTTGGGGAGGGAACAGCCACATAGCACTTTGTGAGACCCCATTTTAACCCCTCCACAGTGTTGGGATTAACAAAGTCTCCTCCCAAAAAGAGGTTCACGAGTGTGCAAAGGGGAATCATTGAGTTGACCTTTGACAGGTCTTTTTCTGTCTTCCTCCACCCTTCAACTTCCATCACACATCCATTATCTTCTCATAAAACAAAGTCCAAACTTGGCTCTGTTCTGAGACTCCAGATAATTGTTTTGTATTTTCCCTGCACTATCATCATTCACCATTACTGTGTTCCCCCAAAAGAGAGGATATGGCTATAAGCTAGACATAGGAACATAGCCGTTTTGGACATCTCCAAAGCTAAAGCACCTAGAGTTACTGATCCCGCTGTAGGTAAAAACTGCGTGTTTTTCCTTCCGTTAGCTGAGATAAACTCATGCTACACCTATTACAATTTACAAATAAAGAAAAAACTATAATCTCCCAAGCTCGTACTCGGGTCATTCATAGAAACATGGGAAAAGATAAGAGCCTCGAAGTTCAAGGTTAACTATGGATGGGCTGAGGTGTTGTCCCTTAGCTGTTGACCTTTGTGCATATGGGCATATGGCTAGGCATACGACCAGATACTCTTGCTCTTATGAACTTTCCCTGGTCATCTTTAAGCAATGTAAAGATTGAAAAAACTGTACTTTTCACATTATTCTGCTCTGATCTTGTTGACACTTTATATAAAAGAAAAGAATCCACCACTACCACTGAGCTTTGGTAATTGGGACTTGTAAAGTTGGAGCTTTGCTGATTTTCTAGTTGGGCAACTGGGTTAGGCCAGAATTGGCTGAGAACTGTGAGCTTTATCACTTCCTAGCTTAAATTATACTGTTCTTAGGCTTAATGGGAGGAATGAGACAAATTGGTTGTTAAGTAATTCTTTTCTAGGCTAATTCATCCCTGAAGTGATTTGACCTTGATGTCTGGTTCTCCTACAGTTCATAGACCTTTGATGAAATAGATAGGAGATGACCCCTCCCCTAGATTCTCCTATGGTTTATAGACCGTTGCTATTAGGTAATTGGGATCTTCAAACTAAATTATAGAGCATAGTTGCTTCAGCGTGTTTGTTCACATGTAACCAGACCCACTGCACATTGAACTGCTACAATTGGTGGTAATTCAGTATTTTCATCTTTGTAAGTGCAGTTATTTGCAGCCTTCATGTTCGAATCCTTTATCAACCCACCGTGTTTTAAATAACGGACTGGGTACTCTTACCTGTTTCGAGCTACAAATTGAGATGCCATAATCGAGGGCACTTAGGGCATTCCTTAGTGTTTCACTTGCGAGCGTAACTGGAGTTGTTTGATTCTAGTTCTATCCAACTCAAATCATTCAGCACCAGCAACTGGAATACATAGTGCTTGAGATGCAAATTTCATCATTCAGACCAGAAGCTCTCCGGCATTGAAGAATGGTTACAGGATCGTGGGCTAAGAAGATAACTGAGAATCACTTTTCGAGGTACAAGGAACGGTCAGGTTGCAATGCCGATTTGATCCAATGGACAATGCATGGAATCGTGCCTGTTGATAATTCTTTTATGGATTGGAAAATGTAGAGCAAGAGCATCATCGTTTAGCTGCGCATAGAAGTCTCATTTGCAACCCATGGATGTGAACTGGAGGTTGGTGGAGTAATGCTTTTGCTAAATTTTTTCTGGGTAAAGAGCATGTGAATGGAACAGCAGGTTCGGCTTTAGCATGCTGCCTGCTCCATCCTCTTATCCTGCAGAACTCTCCCCATTTCAGTAGTAGGCTCCATGAATACCATTAAATGATTCCTTGAAGATCAAACTTTTAATTTTGGAATTTCAATTTAATGTGAACCTTGTATGAATTAATGTTTTATTCCTTGAGGCAACTTGCTGCAGAATTTTGAAAACGCTAACTAATGGGGATATTTATATATTTTGTTGATTAAGTGGTTTGAGGAAGGCTTAGAGTGCGTTTGTTGGTTACCATGTGAATTGGGAATTGAAACGGAAATCCATGTTCGTTCCAGCATGTTTGGTTCGTTATAGCAATTGGAATAAAATAGAATTTAAATATCAAGAAAGAATCGGAATTGAGTTTTAAGGGATTGGGATATTTTTATTTTTTTTTTTAGAATCAAAATAAAAATGAAATTCTCTCTAACCAAATGGTTAAAATGATAGTTGACTCATTTTCATTTCTACTTAAGAGTCCAATTCTTCCCAATCAAATATATTTTCAATATACCTTTTCTTTGAAAAGACCTGCATATGGAGCTTAAAAAATAAGATTGCTGTCCACTCCTTGGACTCCATCAGGCTAATAACGCAGAGAAATTGGTGGGACCATCGGAACGCATGGGCATAACGCATTAAGCATTGCTCTAAATCTCCGTTGATCTCGAATTCCCCCATGGTGATGGACACATTGACGATGGCTCCAAAGGATAGATTCTGGGCGGTTCAGGTGTCCTGCCTATACCTATGCCTTTCTTCTGTCTCACTGAAACGAGGCACCAATCATTGAATGGCCTACGCACTTAGTAGGCACTGCCTTTTTTTCCTTTTTTTTTTCTCTCTTTTTTCCTCTCTTTCTTTCTCCCTGAACCCTAAAATCCGTCTCGTTCTGATGTGCAAGGGACAAACCCTCAAAAGTGGAGGATTCACGTGCACGCTAGAATCTAAAGTGGGAGGGGATCCCAATAGATAGAAACTTGTTTCTTTATTAATGTATAGATACAAGACATTAGGCTACAAGGACCTAGGCAAGCTTGCTTCTCCCCTATCAGATGCTAGAGCTCTGTCCTTTTCTCCTTATCATTCCGCCCAACACTTGATTTCTTTATCGGACGTATAGTAAGTACACCCAACTGCATTGCAACTCCAGCAAGAAACTGCTTTGTTGGGGAACAATTTGGTAAGAGAGAAGGATTTAGAATTCAGGAGAGAGAAAAAAAAAATTCAAAAGTTTGAAAAACTCTGGAAATTGTCGATTAAAAATCAATAAAAGATAAAAAATGTAAGATTGTCAAACAATCTTTTGGTTACTCATATGAAATCAAATTTGGAAGAAGTTAAACAAAATAAATGATGAAAAAAAGAACATTGTCAATGACCATACATAATAACTGTAGTTTAAAATTTGTATACACTCAATGGAAATGCTTGTCAAGTAAATAAATTGTAATATTGATAAATAGTACATGGAATAATTGAATATTTCTTGATATATTTGATTAAAGGATAATTTGAAGGATCATCTGGTGAAAAAAAAATAATTATCTGAAAATTTATTTATTTTTTTAAATATTACCCTCCTAAATACAAGACGTCCATTGGTTCAGATTTCCACCGATCTTCATTTTTGAGAATAGTCTCTAATAAGCGTAATTATAATTAAAAAATGAATCGTCATTACATTATGAGAATTGTGTTAATGGCCTCTCATCCAGGGAAGAAAAGAGAGAGAACACAGAAAGAGACAACCATTTACCTGAGCTGTGTTTGGCTATATGCAAACAAGCATGTACCTTTCTGTTTCTCTAGGGCAATCCCTTTCTTCATCTCTTTATATGGAC
>NC_025996.2:6085540-6112660 GCF_000442705.2 Elaeis guineensis | reverse complement strand
TGCGAACAGAATGGAAATCAAAATTAGGATGATCATATTTTTCTGCTTGTTGGGTTCATTACCGTATCAAAATTGAAAACAGATAGATTTAAATAATATAAAAGAGTTAAAATTAAATTTTGAAAGGTTAAAATATTTTTATTCTTCTACAAAATAAAATTTTTCATTAAATTATTAAAATAAAAAATATTTAATTTTATTTTTATTTTAGAGCTCAACTCTTTTACTAAAACATATCCCAAATCTATGTATATTACTCCAGGGATCATATTTAGTCATTATTTATGCATAGGATAACAAAGGTTTTTTTTTTGATGAAAAATTAACAAAGTGTCTTAAAAATATTACACGCGACTGTATGGCTAATGCTTAGTTGCTTACCGTGGTTAAAATCCCGAACGGATCGGGCCAGCAGAGGACGCAGTTGTTGATGGGCGGTGGAGCCTTCTAACGGTGGACGAATGTGTACGGCAACCAGATCTTGTCCGTTACCTTTATTATCTACACATTATACGTGCTAAGAAAATTCTGTCATTATTTATTCTTCTATCTTAATTTTAGCAACATATTTCAATTAATTACTCTGTTAGTGATGATGATGGGGGCAGATTCGCCAAGCTGCGGGTGTGAAAGATGCTTGCCTGGTAGCCGGTGATAAAGAGAGTTCGTACAATGTTTTGTTAAACAGCTCCATAGTATAATGAACCAAAAGCTAAAATCAACTTCTAATCTAATTAGTTTAATATTTACATTTTTTTCTTTTGGGAGGGCAAAAGGTTAATCAGATCACAGGCTAGGCTCTTTCTAACACAATAGCAGGTATCCATGGCGTTAAATATTCTGGCCACTAAGTTTATCGTCTTTGCTGATCTTTGCTGATGTCCCTCTGCCTCAATCACTCCACTTGATGGAATCCTACATTATTTTTTTAGCCACTTTAACATTGGGTTTGTCAATCTTTAGCTCGTTAGGTCCTTCTAGTCATATCACCTTGTGCGTTCCTGACCGTTGACCAGTAATTTCTTGGATTTGTTTTGGTAAAATAGTAAATTTATTGGGTTGGGCTCCTATGAGAGAGATGCTACAGGATTCAACTCCCATATAATAATATTTCTTAGTTGGCATTTCACATATGTATGAGAGGATTGGTGCAGTACACATGGTCAGTATTGTTCACAGTGGGGTTGTAGCATGAAGCACTGGTTTTATTGTCCCATGCAAAGGTGTTAACTGTGAAGTGAAAAATTTGTGATAGCTAGAATGCTTGGATCCAAAGTTTCCCCTTCAATCATTTCATGGTGAACGTGCTACATCTCATTTGCTCCTTCAATCTTTTGTTCAACATGGTCCCCGCGAGACAAGGGCTAAAACAAAATTTATGCTAGAGAACACCTGTGATTTTTATTGAGTCGCATCAATCATCGTTTGGCATATCAAATATGAAACGGGCAGCAGATATGTGAGGGAGGTGATTACTTGGTTTTTTTGGGTAAGTAGGTGGTTGGTTCATAAGATAGGACTTGCAAGCGTTGAAGTTGTTAGAACATCTATCTCTCTCTCTCTCTCTCTCTCTCTCTCTGTGTATGTGTGATTCTAAACATCCCATGGCATTTGATTTTTTTTTTTTCCCCGTGTGTTGTAATGTTGATAGTTGGATCTTATCCATTGAGGTCATTTTGCTTATCATATGCCTTTTTTCTAAAATTTACTGAAATAGCTAAAAAATGCTATCTATGTGGTAAACCAAGGAGTAACGACGATAAAGTTGTTGGACCTACTTCACCAAAAAAAGGGCCAGTCTTGGCTAATAATAGGATCCCTTGCTCTATTATGATCACACTTTATAAATTGTTTGATTATTTCTGTAGAAATATTCTTCAAGAGTCAAGCCTATTTGTCCGCCCAAGCCCCAATCCTCATTCTATAGGAAAATCCCAACCAACGCTATTAGGCCTGCATCCTTTGTCAGTAGGAAGATAAAAGTACTTAGGAAGACCTTTTTCCCTCACATTTGGGCCGGAGGGTGTTGGGTTGATATAGGCCATGCCCAAATGAGCTGTCCAATTTCTGAGTCTCGTAGGAAGTTAGTGCAGTAGTACCGGATTATCCAAACATATCCCTAAAAAAAAAAAGAAAAAGAATCAAAAGACCATAAAAGGCGTCGAATGAACTAACCTCGCTCAAGATGAGTTGTTTTAGCTCAAATATCTCATTAAGCTGTCAAGGGTTATAGCCGTGGGCGACTAAGAACAGAACTTTAGAGTTTTGCTGTGCTGCTTCAAAAAATATTTTAATTTTTTATTATTTATATATTTTTAACTGTTGAATTAAATAGATTATTCGATTTCAATTGATTATTGTGTTTATGTACATGATTAATACAATAAATATTTAAAAAATTAAAAATATTTTAATATTAAATTAATAAAAAATTTTATAATTAAATTATTTTTTTTTAAAAAATTCTTTTTCAATCAACAAAGATGAAGGAGCCATGGGTGGTGAGGGCAGCATGGATCGAGAGTGAGGGGTGTGACCGCAGGCAGTGGGGGCGGACAACTTGCACGGGGTGGACGAATCGGATGCTGGGGGAAGATGGGAGGGGGAATGTGGGCATGCATGGGGGTTCGCTGCAAGGGAGTTGGATCGAGGGTGGAGGACTGACGGATGCCGGAGACGGGGGAGACCATGGTGAATATGGGGCACTCAAAAGTCATCGATGGAGGGAGATGGAGGAAAGCGAACAGGAGGTCAGGGGAAGGAGCCACAGGCGGAGAACCGCTCAGAGCAACTGCGGTGGCGCTAGAAAGAAGTGGGCGTAGAGAAGTAAAAGAGACGGCTGACGAAGATTCGCAAGGAAAAAAAATAAAAAAATATTATTTTTTAAAAAAATAAAAAATATATAAAATAATAATATATAATATTTATTATATTTTTTATAATAAAATATTATAAAAAAATGATAGCAAAACTGCATGATTTTATATGCTGCATTGCTATCATATAAAAAGATCAACAAATAGTATACAAAATATTCTTTACTCCTGCTAAAATAACATTCTCTATCTATATGATTGAAATATTATTTTTATAACTTAAAAATTTGTTTTAGTTGTCCTAGTTGCCACAATAATTGTTACTCCTTATTATGCTAAGATTGTCCACTGAAACGACCATTTATTATCCAACCAAAAGGACGATAGAAGTAAATGATAGCTATATATGTTATCTAACCGGATCCAAAACTAACCCAAGCCGGCCACAACGAAAGGAATGACCGGACAATAATGACCCCTTGGAGAAAGATGATGGAAGGACGATAATTAAAGCGGCGACTCTCTCTCTCTCTCTCTCTCTCTCTCTCTCTCTCACATTACTTTGTCTCTTTCGTCGGCTTGTCCCGGGACATGCTTGTCTTTCTCATCTATTGCCAAAATTGCAATTAGATTTGTTTCAAAAAAAATCTAATTTTGATCATTTCTTTCGCCTACGGCTAGATCCGGAAATCGGTTTGATTCGCCGAATCACGTTTTAAGTCTCACCGACACACCGAAGTATCGCTTTTGTTGGGCTGGGTTCGCCGCTCCTCTTTGCGCCTGCCACTCTGATCACACTCTCTTGTCCGCCGATTGTTATAGATAAGAAGAGGAGGCGGGCCTTTTCGTTCCGGTCGCCGGCCCGGCGCAGGGCATGTACTTTACTACGAAGAAGAAGTAAGGAGAAGGGGGAGGGAGGAAGGGATAAGATAAATGGGGGAAGGAGGAGGGGGGCGGGAGGGGACTGGGAGTGCGTCGGGTGCGGGAACCGCAACTACGCGTTCCGATCGCTGTGTAATCGGTGCAAGCAGCACCGCATCCTGGTCGACACCAAGACCCCCGTCGACTCCAAGTGGTTCCCCGCGTCGGCGACTGGATCTGCACCGGTACAGAAACATCCTTCCTCTCTTTCGTGTTCTCCTTCTTTTCTTCTCGGATCGTCGTTTTCTTCTTTCATATATTCGTGGAACACCGCCTGCCATAAATTGAATCAAACATTAGAGTTGATGGTTGTCTGCACAACCATAGACTACGTATGAAAGCAGTCACTAAACATCATGATGAACGCATCTATATATGTAAACCTTAAAAGTAACCCTGTTTTGTCTTTTATATTCCCTATAATCGTTTCTTAGAAGCCATTCCATTCTTTCATAAATACATCTCTGTCAATATATTGCAGATAGGCCGATGAGATGTGGCATGTCGTGATTATTACGTACAGTTTCCGGTTTGTGATTATTTTCTCGTAAACTGCTTTTATATGCATGAATTTTTTGTTTTGAGATCATCTGTTTGGTAAAATAGAGGAGCGCAAGGTGACTTTCTGGTCCTTTTGCTTAGTATCGTTCATATAGATTGGAGACTGAACTACAAAGGAAAGGTTGATGGGAAAAAGAAAACAGAAAGGTGATTTTTGATGCTTGCACCAGGGCTGGCCTTGGTAACATACTTTGACGAGTTGTTTCATAGGATTGATGATAATTTACTTCGTACATTTGTTCTTATCATGGTTTGCCATGCCAGACTGTACCACCCCATACCAGGTGCACTGTACCAATACAGGTAACGAACCGATTCTCGTTAAGAGGGAGCACACCTGGTGTTGGTACCGCAAACTAATGCATGCTAACACTGTACTAGCATGGTATTGGTAAAGGTACCGTAACTAGTGATGCAAATTGTGGTTCCTATAAGTTTGTTGCTTATTGAAATGGCTTAGCTAACAAATTTGTGAGCAGTCTGTAGGGTGTTGTTATTGCTTTCATGCACTATTCATATTATTTATCTGAGATTAGAAATTACAACCATTGGTGTTGAGTGGGCATGTGTATTTTCTTGTGTGTGTTTGGGTCTGGAATTGCCGTTGGTGTGCGTATATTTGGATGTGTTGTCCTCGCTGGCTGCACTGTTGGTTGGCGTGTGTGGCAAATGGATCAATAGGTTGCAGTAACAATAATTATGCATCCAGAGAGAAGTGCAAAAAGTGTGGCCAACCAAAGGAGAAAGCAGCAATGCCTGCAATTGCAATGCCTGGAGCATCCCTGCCAACTTATGCTCATTATTTTGGTAGGGTCCAGGGACTACCTGGATTAAAGATGAACTTCGGCGTAGCAGGCAATTCAGCTCTTCAGCACTCTATTCTGCTAAGTTCTAATTGGTTATTTGGTGGGACTGATGGATATGGCCTTTACTCATCTCCCACTGGCCCTTAAGTGGTGGTAGTAGTGGTGTTGGATTCTCATATGTTGGCAACACAAGTCAAGTTTCAAGGGTTCTAAAAGGCTGGCACAATGGTGATTGGATATGTCACTGCGGCTTCCATAACTATGCATCACGTTCTCAGGTAACTTTTTTTGGATCCATAACTCATCTACAATTTGTAATATTGACATTTCCAACACTTTGTCCTTGCTTTAACTAGCCTTTCGATAGCATTATGTGTAGCTATGTTGTTGAGATCTTTGGGGTTGCAGCCTCTAAATATGAGAAGCATTTGATCTCTTTCATAGAGATTTCTTTGACGTATTAATTCTGGCACCGATACCTTTGAGAAGCAAATAGTTTCTTAATCAACTATTATATTAAGCTTTCCCTGCCATTCAAATAAGGTTCAGCTTTATATCTCAAACCCTATAAAATAACTGATTTCATTTCTTATGAGAACTTGAATTAATGGAACGAGGGAGATAAATTTTTCAGCTTAACAATTGTCGACTAAAAACTGCATACCCACTGAATTCAGTTTTATTCTGTTTGTGATTGGTTATATATTTGGAGTTCAGAATATCCTTTTGTGACTCCTAAACAAGCAAAGTATGATCACCATCCATATTTGGCTTTTCAAACTCAGGACATGCACACGACCTTCACACACATGCATGCTCCAGTATGTTAGCTGATCAATGGTATCCAAGTCTCGTTCTCTTTACTTATAGAGTGGTATCTAACATCAAGTTACTAATTGAAGAAATTAGATTACTAGATATTTGAAACAGAAAATGGACAAAATCTTTTCCATGTAGTACTCTTCTGTTATTCTCTTTAAACTAAACCAAAATAAGTCTGCTTCTCTCCAAAAAAAACACCTGCTATCTGATACGTTCTAGGATAATTGTGATGCATTCAGTATATTTGCAAATTAAAATAATTTTCTTACCCAGTTCATCAGGAGTTTCATTTCCATGTGAATGGTGAACCCTGATCCAGAAAATTTTTCCTAATTGTTTGCAGTGCAAAGAATGCAATGCACCTATACCACCTGGTGCATCCACTTCAGCAATGAATTCAGCACTTACAGATATTTTTCCAAGTAATGCAAATTCTTTTCCTTCAACTTCTTAGAGATCAGTTTTCAATTACATTATATTTGTAAAGTTAATGAGGTTGTATTCTAGTTCCCGTTCTTAAGGAATTGTTGATACATGTTGCTGCATATCATATTACATGTAACTATGTGAAGGTTATCTCAACCTTGAGGCATATACTCTGTCATTGGTTTTTGTTGTTAATATGCCCTTGAAATGATGTGCTGCCTATGTTCTTGCCATCCTTGCGAACAAATTTGTCTTTTTTTTTTCACAAATCATCCATATTTGGAATTTGGTACAAAAACCTGATCCCAGATTGATAAGATAGATTAGTTTTTGATGTTATTTATGCACTATTTTTCACCAGCATTCATTTTGAACTTGATTAAGTTCTGTGAAGTTGAACATTTAACCATGGTTTATAATTCTAGAGTTTTCTAAGAGTGTTAGGATCACTTTTGGCACTTTTATTGATTAGGACACCCATAGTTTAATGTTGCCAGAATTGCTTTTAAATTCATTTGCTTTTACAAGTTTTATTTTATAATATTATGTAAAACAGTAATATTCTATCATCTTTCATTTGGTATTTTAGTCTTCAGCACAGATGGAAACATGAACATCTGAACAAATATGATAGCATTGTGCATCTGCATGTGGTTTTATTATTTTTCACTTGGTATTGTTAAATATAATCATCAGGTTGTTGGACATATCTCAGTTTACAATGGATATTCAGCCGCTGCATAATGGGAGCTATTGTCATTAATCATTTTATATTTAAATTTTCATTCTATGATCCTTTATTATTTATTCAATGGAAAGGCACCTTATAACAAAGAGATAGTGAAACTGATCGATCTCTTTTATTTCAGCTTTGGGTACCAAAAGATTGGCACCAGAAGAGTTTTTCGGTGAGTGGGACAACAAGAGGGTAAATGCAGGGGATATAAATCTCCAATTTTTGGTATGACTGGACTCTGTATGTATTTATTGCAATCTTATCATGGAACCAATTTAACAAATCCATTCATTTTGACTTAGCCATCCAGGACAAATGGGCAGCAACACTTGTTTCAGGGTTTTGAGCAACTAGCAGGATCTAGTAATGACCAGAGACCTGGAACATACTCTAAATGTGCAGATGGGAACTCGGTGACAGTACCTTCTGTGCATGAAAACAGGCAAACCTCACAGATGGCAGCAATGCCTGCACTTATAGGGAAAGGGTAATGGCTTTTGTTCTGATACTTACATTCAATTGCTTTAATTGGGGTCTTTTTGTACCTACAGTCTATGGGTCTAAAATAATGTATTTCTCTGATTTCAAAATTATATATATATTTGACTCATGGAAACATTAAAGATTTGAATAGAAAAGAGATATCTTATTTTGTTAATAGGTTGGTTTTTTTTTGTTTCAAAATACTATGATATCACATCTTTTTTTTTGTGTTGATAATCTTATATGTTATCATGATACAAAAGTGAAAATTTGGAATATATAATATTTATATTACTTATCAATTTTCTATTCTTTTCATATATCTATTTGCTGACTCTTATAATTTTTATAATCTCAAATTTGTTTCTGTTGAAGACCCTAAAATATAGAATCTCCTGAGATCTTCCTCTGCTCATAGAAAACTAAGTTATCCAATTTCAGCAAATTGCATCAGCAATCTTAGGTAACAACCTCTGTGTTTGCATTTTTTTTTTTTTGATTTTTTAAATTTTTTTTAATGGAGTGGCTTACAAAGGAAAGCACTCAAGAGTGCGCACCAGGTCAAAGACAATAAATACCAGAAAGATTCAATTCTATCTGAGCTATTAAGTTCTGTGCTTCTTAACAGGGCAAAACAATGGCGGGATGGGGACTGGATGTGCGCTAAGTGCAACAATCATAACTTTGCATCTCGAACAAATTGCAATAGGTACTTTTGCTATATTTTATAAGTATTTGTTTAGATTTATAAGCATATTATTTTGTATAATTGCAATTGTTTTGCACTTCTGTGGCAATATTTTGATCATGTCTTATAGATAATATGCTTCATACACTCTGCGATAGAATTACTTAAATCAGCTATTTGAATATTTGTCTGGTAAATAAAAATCAGCAGTTAGGCAGTCTATCTCTTTGTGAGTTTGAATAATCATAATCAACTCCATCTCTACGTATCAGTCTGAAGGCATTTGCATCAAGAATAATCATAGCCAACTAGCCTAGGTCTCCAGATTTTTGGCTGATTTGCAGTCTTTCACAATATGATCCTTCCTAGATTTATGTAGTTTAGTTGAAGTCAAGTTTGAAATTCTTTTTTACAAATTTATTCACACAGATCAAAACCATTTTCAGTAACAGCGCCTTTTTTGTTGGTGCACATGTATTATGTCCACTGCATCCTTTAGATTTATCTTTTGTTGGTTTAACTCTTGAGATTACCTTGCATAATTTAAGTCTAATGATTTTAATGTTCTATCCGAGGTGTCCCAATGACCTTGGTTTATCATGCCTTCTTCCAACCCTTTGGCCCTTTATGGTTAATCTGTGTTACTCAGACCTATCGGTTTAGCTACCTGCACCCAACATCTAGGCATGGGTACTGGCATGAAACTATGATACAGATCCATATGAAGAAATTCTTAGATATTGGAAGGGTCCAACACCTGCATTTGCAACAGACACACATGTTTAATTCCATGTAACTTATTTCTCTTTTCTTCCCTTTCATCAATGGAGTTTAGTGAAATATTTTTGCTGCTGCTAGAAAAGAAATTATTTGTCGCAGCTACCACTCAAGTGTTGGTCATCAGCCCTTGGGAGTCTACTGACTACAACAAGGCAAAGTTTTTTGTCCTAGTCTGGATGTTATCTAGTCATATTGGAAAAATGATTCTTCTATGTTGACATTCTTAATAAATTTAGGTTTTGTACTACTTTTCTTTTTACTAGGTCCATGAACTTCTCTTATTCAAGGTTTAGTTAGTTTCTAGAAGAGAGAAGTGGTGAGGACGTCCCTTTTAAGGTGGCAGACACCACTAGGTTGAGATTATTCTTTTTAACATATATAGCATTATGGGCAGTGCAAGATATATGAAATCATAAATCTAATCCTACTACCGGTAGTGGCTTTCAACTGCATGAATAAGATATGATACTTATCTTCACCTTTAATCTGCCCCCATTTTTTTTTGCTGAAGAAAATAGTGCTTCTTGGGCAAATTGAAATATAACCCAGCAGTTGAACGGCTCCATTTGGAGGAGGTTTTGTGTGTCCATTTGCAACATCTTTTGTTTAAAACTAATTGGTTTTACTTCTGCCATCATTCCCAAAATAAAAAGGGTCTTATTGGGGAGTGTCACTGAAACACATATGTAATGTACAAGCAAAAGGACATATGCAGTGGACTGATCTCTTCTTCTGGAAATAATGTCACAGATTGATGATCATCTGGTTTTTTTCCTGCAATACAGATTAGATTAGTCATCTTACATGTATCACAAAATGCTTGTTTCTTCTTGTGAACAGTAAAATTAAACATTTAATGCATCATTCTCCGTAGTTGCTTTTTTTTTTGGATTCTACTTTACCCCTCGTTACTTCCTCCTATAGCTCAAGGTGCAGTGCATTCATTTAATCTGATGATTAGTTGACCATCATTATCACTACTTTGGCTGCATTGACCTTTTTTAAAGTTTGATGGTTGAAGTTGTAAATATCTCCTGTTGCAGGTGCAAAACTCAGAAAGAAGCTGCGGCTGAACCTGTGTGTGTTCCATAGCTGATATGTGCCTCAGTATGGGATTTGTCTAGGTTCAGGTGGCTTTAGGTTTTGATGTTCGAAGTCAAAGCAGAGCAGAAGTTTTTGCCCATTGGTGGCTGGCATATCTTGGATTTGTTGTTGGATGATGGGCCGAACAGGCTAGCTCTCAAATTACTTTGGTTGGTCATGCTCAATAAAAATTTCAACTAATGCATCTAGTTTCACATCTTTGCTGCTACCGTACTTGGTAAGTAGGGCAACTGTATCTTATTTGATTTTGATCACCAAACTATTAAATTGTATCTAATCTTTGAATTTTAATGTCAGTAAGTGAATTAGGACATGACAACCTATGCAGGCATGATTATTATAAAAATGATTTGTTTAGGATTATTAGAAGAAGGCCATCGTATTGTGAAATCGTGGATTAGCCATGCATCACATAAACAAATAAAAGTAAAAATCCATAACAAGAAGATGAGAAGAAGAATTTCGATCAATTTCCTTTTATTTTCAAAATAAGATTCTCGATCAATTTTACTATTAACTTCTCATAAATTTATACATAACAAAACTTTTCCTTACATCAATTCTCAAGAATACTGCTAGCTTGACAAGAAGGTGTGAAGAAGAATCATAATTGGTTTCCTTTTGTTTTCAAAATAAGATTCTTGATCAACTTTAGTATAAACTCCTCATAAACTTATACATAATAAAGCTTTTTAATGCATTCACTCTCAAGAATAAGGAGGCTGGCTTATGCTAATGATTCCTTGACCATGATGATCATCTTCAAAAGGTGCAGACAACGGTTGTGGCATCGCCAATCAGATTCTTATGAGGATCCTCCGACAGATAGGACATGAACAACGACGTGGAACAAGAAACCACTTATAGATGCAGATGGGGTGGAACAGATGATGGCATGCGGTGATCCTGACCTCCTCTCCAACCTTGAGCTCTTCCAAACATATCGAACAACCTTTACCAGCGTCCCCTGGCTTAACGAACAGCCGCTTGGTGAACGAACCAATACGGGCTAAGCCTATAAATCTTGCAGCCATGACGAGTAGAGATAGAAAGATAGATAGGGTGAGAGAGAGAGAGAGAGAGAGACGGTGATATATTGATGGACAGTGGCAAAGATGAAGGGCGTATTGTTTCATAACGCTTGGTATGCTTTATATCCCAAGCCGAGCGCGACACTTCTCTCCCTTTTTATTTTTATTTTTGGAAGAACCGTGAGGGGTTATAACTTCTAACCCAAACACTATTCCGATTTCCGTACATCCGCCTCCCTTTACCCGGGCTGAACCTGAGGTCCGAAAGAAAAGGGGTTTTCGGCCTGCGGAACAAGGTAACTCGCGAAAGAAAAGGGCATCACGCTTTGGTTGGCTTGGCATGAACTGAGCACGTAAGAGAAGCCGTCTCCTGGATAAATTCTTTCTGAGAAGAATAGTTTATTATAATAAAATAAAATAGTTAATTCTACACTCGCTCAAAACATGCTATCGTTGAAGACAGAGGAGCAAGCCTAGTTCTGCCATAGTTTGTGGTATAGCTTTGGCTGATTGAAATATTAGTAATTGGAAATGCACCCATGCGTGATTCCAGTAGAACCAAAATCTTGTCAGAATCAGGTTGTGGGACAATTTGCAGATTATTCAAAGGCAAAATATCATTTAGAAGTCGATGCTAATTAATATTTATTTCAAGGATTGTTAATGGTTCAAGATCTACGACTCTATCAAATGAATATTAGCAGATAATCCAGCTTTAGCAAGCTCATGTCCAAATAAAAAGAATGTTTTCACATTTTGTATGATCTAAACAACATTACAGTTTCAATGTTACAATTACAAGCCCGGAGTTGCAGCTTCACACCAAGGGAATTGAACGAAGTAACTGATTGTTAAGCTAGCTTTAAATGATACCAAGAAAAGAAATATTTCTTGCATAATTTCAAAAGGAATCACATGCCTGAATATCTCAGCAGATAATAATCTCTTGTATTTTGTTTTTTACGAACTAAAAACACCATGGCCTCATTCTACGAAAGAAAGAGAGAGAGAAAGAAAGAACAGCTATGCTGAGAGTTAGGTCGATTTACTTGATCACTTGATACCATAGAATTCCAACATCTCTTCCTCTACTGGATGAGTTTCACCTACTACAATAAGGCAGTGAAGTGGCGGACCAAAATCAACACCAAGTAAATCTTTCATGGAACCAGCAACTATCATCTGATCCTCATTCCCCAGCCGAGCAACCCCGATGCATTTTGACTCTTCACTATAAGCTGTCAGCCAGTCAAAATACAGGTAAAAAATAATCATCACAATGCAATTTCACCCCACTACGCAAGAAGTACAATACAATGAAGATTATATGAATTTTTTGATGGACCAAAAAGGAAAAAGAAAAGGCAATGGAACTATGAAGATATCAATTTTGAGATTCAAGGTTCTGCTCGTTAACCAGGTATATGATGTTTTATCCATGCCAGCTGAAACAACTAAATCACTGAAACACATGAAGATCCAAGACTCAGAATACAGGACCAGCAAAGTCATTTTAAAGATGGAGTAGAAAGATTTAATTTCTGACTGTCCCTGACGATTACAGATATGAACTTATACATCATTCAACAATCAAATTAGTAAAATTTACATCCACGAGCAACATATCTTTCACAACCAAGCTAGATCCTTATATCATGGAGAATAAACCAGCGGTAACACATGAAGTGTGCAAGCACAGATGTGCAACACATAGCATGAGATTTTCCTAGAGGCAAAAATACATGGAAGATCCAAGGGAGCCAACAGGAAATCTCATAATTTCAATATTCGACAAGAGAATGCCAGCAAATTCTGATATACTAATATTCCTTGTATCAATCTGCTGGTGAGGTCTATGTCAGCACTACAACTTCATATCTATAAAGAACAAAAAGCCAAAATGCAAATAATAATTTGATATGTATTTAATCACAATAACTTGACTACGATGTCACCGCTACATTATGTAATGATTAATCACAATAACTTGACATGCATCTTCCAAATGTGCCAAATTTAGACTTTCAATTCCATTTACAAACTTTTTTTCCTGAAAGGTTTAGTTGAGTTTGCCAATACAAGGAAATAATAGGTAGACCACAATGTAAATATCGTACAATGATGGAGGCAGGTTAACAGCATACCAGATTCTCTGCGCATTTCCTCAACCTCCAATAGCTGATTTATGGCAGTGTGGATTGTCATGTATTTTGGTGGTTCGTAACACTTCCTTCCTCTGGAAATTCAAGAGCCGAGGCATTCAGAGAGTTGGTATTACATCTTGGGAAAAACACATGCATATGCAAATATATCATGTGCTTGTGTATGGATATACATGTTTATTGATGCACCTGCATGTGTGTGAGGGGGGGGAGGGGGGGGGGGCGCGGGGGTAGCATTTTTTTTAAAGGCTTGCAAGCATATAATCATTTAAAAGCCACTTAATCATTTCTTAAGAATTAATCATTTCTTAAGAATTATTATCTTTATATAAAAAAGATTCTTCAGGTGCATATGCATAGCTAAAAAAAGGAGAAAACAAAAAAAATATAGATGAAGAAGAATGAAAAATCAAAATTAAAATAAATATTTGTCACTAAACCTGCATAAGGACTCCAAGGAAGGTTCCTTTACACGTATATCTGCACACATGAAATACATTCCATTAAATAATCAGATATAAATGATTTGTTCAAAAATCAGATGGTACAGGCATTTCAAATTAAGCCACACTTCTTGAATCATTCCAAGAATGCTCCGATCTTGTAGCTAGATTCAAGTCAAAGAGAAAGGGAAGAAGAAGAAGAAGAAGAAAAGGAAAGAGAAGTGGACTTCCAAGTTCCAAATTCTGACATTCACTCTTTTGTGTGTTCTTTCTTGCCACATCAATTATTGATGAATTCACATGCAGTGTCTCTGATGTGGATAAATGATGCAGGACAACCTAAATTTGATTCTCAAACTAAGAATAGGATCATGAAGTTTCAGATTCCTGGGTTCTGCAACTCGATAATAAATTCCAGCAAAATAAATTTAACTATGGAACAGTTGCATGCAAGGATGATATAGATTTAAGAATCATCACCAAAAGGGCCCGTTAAAATTGCAAATACTTGAAACACAGGTGACTCTATTGAAATATATGAAATGTCCATATGCCACAATGTACATGTATTCTGCTAATTTCATCATTAGGTCTATCAAGAGAATAAGCAGTAAGTTATGAAACAGATATAGCCTCGTAAGTCATATGACCATTTCTATGCACGGACCAAGATGCTGCTTGGCATGTGCAATACAGCATGATATATACTGTCTTAGTGCCGTACTGGCATGCAGCACTAGCACAGCACAAGCTGCATGCTGAAACTTGGAACGGGCCTAGAAGCGTCCACAACAACACAACATTACACTAAGCTCTAGTGTGTTCAAGCAAACAGCAGTGCCAATGCATGCCAAGCATTAGTACATCATGACAAAGCATGCACTGTACCAGTGTTGGGCTGGCACATGATACCTGCATCCTTTTGTTTATGAATTGGGGGAGAGAAAGGCAACAAACTAGACAAGCTGGAAATGAGGAATACCTCCACATTTCCAAGGAGTACAATTAATATGAGAAGCAGGAAGATCTCAAACATAATCCCCAAACTAGATGGAGGTAATCAGATTCTGAAGTTCTAAACTTCCTTTTTAAATAATAGGAGCACAAAAGCTAACCTAGCATGCAATTACAAAACTTTGTTTATTACCATTATACAACTAAATACCTTCAACCCGCATCAAAAAAAGCTGCTGAACTAGTAAAAACAGCAATTCATGTAACAATTTCATTTTTAAATTTCGTCTCAGCTCACATTGTCAGGATAATGTATAAACTAAAGGCTTAAGAAATGTTAAATTAAACAATGTTATTTGCAGTTGACTGGATCCAGCCTCACTTAGAGTTTCTAACCAGAAATCACTATGAAATAGAACCACTTAAGTTAAATTCATAGCTTTTCACCACTTACTTTCTTAAATAATAATGAAACTATAAAATTTTTGCAGATCTCAATTCTCAGAAAATTCTGTCTACTGCTTGAAGATGGACCCCTTTCTGTAGTTCCTAACACTGAAACTGACCCTCCTCAAAGAAGAAACATGCACACAAGAAAGCTAAAAACAAAGGTATGGCTGGACCTAACCTCCATTTTTTTTTTGCAGCATGGAAGAAAGTTTTCCAGGGGTGTGAGGTTACTTCATGGGATCTCACTCCTCAAAACAAAGTATTTAGAAAAGGAAAAGAAAATAGAGAAAGAAAAAAATCTCCTTCCCCTAAACAATAAAGGTGCTGTGCATTTTGGATCTCCCAAGTCCCTAGTACCATAAAGGTTCCTTTTCCCCTCTCGATTCCAGGCACCATCAGAAACCCTTCCACTAAATTACCCACAACAGAATAATAACTAGGCTCCTCCAAGTTTGATCTAGAGGCTTGCAAAGTATTAAACAGGTCCATCCGCTCTCCCTTAAGCTCATCCATCCAATGGGTGGTGCTTCCCCCATGTAATTTTTTACCATCATCCATAAGTCAAGATACAGATTACTGTGACCAGAACCAACAAATCTTCATTGAAAGACTTGTATGTCTACTGATAATCTCCACAATTTTGTTTTCTCATTATCTTATGTCTTGACCAAAAAGTGAATGTTAACAACCTCCAATCACTCATCTAGGAAAAATGACTTCAATTGATTAGTTGAACAAATCAAGACATGTGGATTATTAGTCAAATTATCAGGATATAACTACAGTAAATTATATGATAATTAAGATTTTCACTCAAGGGGAACTCACCTCAACCAAGCCTTAATCCAAAACTACTTGAAATCGGTAAACCTTTTGCCCTAGGGGAAAAAATAATATTATTGTTCTCAAGTATTTAAAAAACATCTGATAGGCATATTGTCTACTATACATTGGACTTGCTCAATAGCATGACAACATACAGCAGGTTGTTTACATTGCAGAGTTTTATCCACTGAGAATATAAATGATGACTGCCACTAACCTTAATCATTATAAATTGATTACCGAGAGGCATGTGCCTCCATCAGCATTTATTGACTTTTATTTAATACAACTTGACTGACTGCCCCAGAAGGGGCATATTTGGGGTATTAAGAGTGATGAGTAAACATGTTTCTGCTGCTCGTGGAATTAACTTTGATACATTGTATTTAACTGATATATATGTTGCACTCAGTGAATAGAATGGAAACATGTTATTAGCAGTGCAAAGCTTTTTCAACTGGCTATAGAGCTGGTGTAACCAAAAAAAGATGGCGATAGCTGATGCTTTATAACTGTATATAAATTTCTATACATCGGGCACGTTCCAAAGAATTTTAGATTACAAGAAAGATTAGAGGTATCAGGTACCAACCTAACAGGCAAAGTGTATGCAATCCAAGCTGTTGATTTCTTTGAATCTTTTGATAGAAACTGTCTGGTCTCCATGTCTCCGTAAAAAAAGGTATAGAAACTGTCTCGCCATAGCGGTAAAGTTGCAAGCCACAAACTCCAACAGCATTCATAACAGAGGCATTGTGTATCACCTTGACTTTAATCCCTAGTTTCCTTGCCCGGACAACAAGATCAGTATGTGTTGTTGCTCTGCAAGTAATGTTCGAAAGTGGACATAACAAAAAACTAAAGTTAATCATATCATTAAAGAAAAAAACCAAAACATAGACATTTAAGAAACCAAACTACATTGTATTCTGTGGATATTCGATAGCACAGCATGGGTGTCAATACGATGGAACAAAATACTACCTGAGATTGGCTAACAAACACAAGTACTTATGTTGTTAAATAATTAATTGAAGCAGCACATTATTCAATTTCACTATAGGCAAAACTACAATTTTATCGAGGAAACTATTAAAAACCTTGAAATCTCATATTAGAGGCATATCTAAATTTTTTAAGGATGGAGGAAACAAGATAAAAGGTGTAGTAACATACACAAAAGCACATCAAACATGGATACTAACATCAGTTATGTACCTCCAAAGGGTGGACAGTTAAAAAAGGATGGTTCGGTGCATGATGCTCCAGCCACTGCAGGGCCTAGGAGAGTCAGATGTAGCAGCCTTAGCTCGCATTGCAGGGTGAATGCATATGCTACCAAGTTTTGGTGCTTCCCCTGCATATACTAAAAATATCCTGCTTTCATGCTTCCCCTGAATTTTCATATTGAGGACTAAGATTATGCAAATGTCTTGAATATTTTTCTTATTATTTTGATTAATAAAGCTATCCGAGGACCTTAGCACATTTTCTACCAAAGGTTACTTGTTGTAATGGTCGACATTGCTTAAATACCTGGCCGTCTGTCAAGATCGTTTTTGCAGATCCTGTTAGTCAAATTTCCATGTCTCTCTGACTATCTTTTGCACACGTGCAGGATAGCTGCCCATGGCCAAAGACCCATTTGATAAGAGTAACAACAGTCTTTGGGACTACAATTATAAATTTATAATGATATAAAAACTAATAAATCGAGTCAAGAGAAAAATGTATTCAATGAGTTTTTATATTTCAATTTTACTAAATGACATCTTCTTAAAGTAACCAGTCCCTCAAAATCTTTCATATTTTTCTAGGATAAGGTAAGCAACCTCTAAACATAGAACACTACTACTTTTGCACTCCCGATTTTATAGTATATGAATGTTGTAATTAATCATTTGATGTCCTTGTTCCTTCATTTTTTGAGAGTTTCTGAGGCGAGGTGAATAGTAAAATAGCAATTTTTCCTTTCCAAACCTCACCTATAGCCTCAGAGTTTTAGATTTGCATGAAGGCTAGATAAATGACCGAACCCTAGTTACCCACTTACTTGATAAATTTAATCAACACATGAACAAAAAAAAAAAAAAAATCTTCATCACATATTTACATGTAGTACGCTCTTCAATAACAATTTAAAATTCTAAACGAACCAGGCTCTGAAACAATAATTCGGTGGCCACTAGTTCCAACGACAGGATTTTCAACAAGTTTGTGTAAGTCATACTCGCACTCATATTAGTCTTGTAGTATCCTTAAGGGAGGAAATTGCCCCATATCACTTCACTAATTTCATGCCCGACCTTGGAAATGACTCATGGTCATAATCACCACTAACGATCTTGTTCTGCTTCCATTGTGGCATTCTTCGACGCAACAGCAAATATACATTCAAGCTATAATGTAAAACTTCACCATATGAAGAAAATAGACACACTATCACATACAAAAAGCTCCATTTCTATTAAAAAAAAGGGAAAGAAAAAGAACGGAAAGCAAAGGAAAATTAACCATACCCAAAAGGATCTCCCACAACAAGGAAAGCAACATCAGATTCCGAAGCTTCCGACAGCATGACATCCGCCCGCTCTTCGACCATCTCCCGATCAGCGACCGTGATCTCCTTTCCATATAGTTTCTCCTAAAACGAACGCCAAATTTAATCGAATAAAATACTCCATTCAAATCCGGCATGAAGAGAAGAGAGAGCGAGGAGGCGAGGAAGGAGGTAGCGTACCAATTGGGAGAGGCCATCAGAAGATATGCCAAAGCAGAGGAGAGAGGTGTAAGCCTCGACGTAGACCTTGTGGCAGCTGCGGACGGCGTCGAGGCCTCGGAGGGTGATGTCCCTCTCGTCCCCCAGCCCCAACCCCACGATATATAGCATCCTCCTCTTGCTCTCCTCCGCGGAATGAGAGGAGAAGACCGTGGCCGCGATGGCGGAGGCGAAGTCTTTTTGATCCTTTTCGACGGAAGTGGCGCCGGCCAGACCTAGACCAGGCACTGGTTAAGTACTATGGTTCCGGTCCACAGAGACCGGAACTGCCCCGAGATGGAGGCCGCCTTGACGTTCCTCCTTATTTATTTATTTATTTATTTTTGTACATGCAGTGGCCACATCATTTAGAATGATCAGAGAGCAGCCTAAACTATTAGAATACAAAATATTTTATAAGATCAGTAGGATGCTTTCATTCCATCGTCAAACTCAATTTTTAAAATATTTCACAACAAAAGATACAATTTAACCTGCTACACCGTTCGTCTCTTAACAGGCATATCCAACGATGGAGCGTGAGAGAAATTTGAGGACCCTACTGTCCATCCAAAAATTTTTAAAATATTTATTATTTATATATTTATATATATATAATAATTTTTTTAATATTTTAATTTTATATATATTATGAGTTCATCAATTTAAAAAAAATATCATATAATTAATTTATATATTATTTTTATTAAAAATAATAATTTTTTTAAAAAAATTGTTATTTATTTATTTATTTTTTAATATTTAATATGAAAGATATTATTAAAATTTTTACAAAATCAAAATTATTTTACAGATGGTATATGATAATATTTTGTATTTATTTTTATTTATATATAAAATTAAATATTTATTAATATTTTTATAATATTGTGATTATATATATTTTTTTATTTTTATTATTTATTATAAAAAATTTTATTAAAAAATTATTAATAAATTATTATTTTATTTTTTTAATATTGATGTCAGGTATTATTATTGGACATACAGCACCTGCGACTGAAAGACAAAGAGCAATTCAGATGTCAGAGGAGTGGATCAACTTCTAGCTGCCTCCTGTTATCATGGATCATCTAATCTAATGACAATGATAGAATTATTTTTAATAAAAAAATTATTTATTATTTTTATCAGATAAATAATATTCATTCAGACAGCATAAAATTTAATTTTTAAAATCAAAGATTTGAAAAAATAAAAGCTCTCAACCACCAATAACCTCACATCCAAACTTTGGATGATAAATTTTATATTATTATTTTTATTTTTGATACTGTCGTTAAAATTTATTTTGATAAATTCTGGAAGAGGGGCGCTCAGAAAATAAAAATAACCTTCAAAGGGAGTTGTAGGATAGCAAGAAAGTTTCAGTGAACGAAGGCACGGGCAAGCAGCGTCAAGGAGACTGTGCTCTGCAGTTGACCGCTTATTAAGCTCCCGAGGACACCGTGGCGTGGGCAATAACGCAATGCCCCCAACAGGGGCCCGCAAAATAAGAGGCGGGCGAGGACACGGGTGCGCCTCATCCTAAACGTGCGGCTCGGATACGTCTCTCGGGTCCGAAAGCTCGCTCTCTGCGGAAAGGGGAACTTAAAAAAAAGGGGAGCGAGAGAGGAAAAAGAAAAAGGAAAGCAATCTGCCACGCTCTCTGGAGGCATGGCCATGGCGCCTTGGGTTCCCAGCCTGCGCTCCTCCTTCCTCCTCTCCTCTCCCCACCCGAAGCTCTTCCACTCTTTCAAACCCCCCATCACCGTAAAACGCCAGTCCGTCGCCTCCTATCCCCGCATCAAAGCCCTCGAGCTCGACCAGAACACGGTACTCTCTATCCCCTACTCCTTGCCACTATTGGTAATTAACAGGCTGGGTCTCAATCTTTCCCTTTTTTTTCTCCTTTAGCTCGTAGCTATCTCCGTTGGGCTCGTCAGCGTCGCGGTGGGCATCGGCATCCCTGTGTTCTACGAGACTCAGATAGATAATGCTGTTAGTTTCTTCGAGTTTGTTTTTCCCTTCTATATTTGATTGTTACTGACAAAAATAAATGAAATAATTCAAGGGTTTTGGGGTTTGATGGTAGGAGGCTTTGTCTTGCAGGCTAAGCGGGATAATACACAGCCTTGCTTCCCATGTAATGGTTCTGGTGCTCGTAAGGCCTCATCTACCCCCACTTTTTTCTAGAGCTAGTAGTCCTGGTATCATATTTTTCTATCAGTGTAGTTAATGGCCGAGTTGACTCTTTTTTGCATTCTTGTTTTGGTAAAGCTTTTCCACTTGATACTTTTTAACCGATGAGATATTATATGATTAATTTAAGTTTTCAGTAATTATTCGGTCCGGTTCTACTTGGATAAGAAGAAGAAGTTCGTATGAATTTTTTCTTGCATTTGTTTTGATAATTCAAAGTCCGATCAGGACAGCATACCTGAAAGTATGATAGAGAGACATCCTCATTAAGATTCGTTTGGTTACTTTGGTAATCTAAATATGTCCTTTAAAAGGATAGAAATATTTAAGAGATGTTTCTGACGGAAAACATGCATAGTGGATGAATTAAGGGAGTGCTGCTGGACAGTTGTGCAATCATCTAAAACGGGATTCCAAAGGATGTAAAATAGAGAATTTATGAGATTACCTTTTATTCGTAGACCAACATGTTAAGCATTGAGATCGGATTCATAACGTAGCACTATACATATCATGAGTTTATAAGAAGTGAGAGTGTACGGGACTTTAGGTACATCTTTTGTAAAACTATATAACATAGTCGTACGAGAGCATATTGAAGAAGACTTGGAGTATACACGATAAACTTTTCATCATCATTGGTCTGCAGGGTGGGCTAGAACTGACCTTACCATCATTGGTAGGAAGGGAATGCAAGGGTTGAAAATAGTAAGGGAAGCTTGGAGAAGATGTGAACAGAGCACTTAGAAATAAAAAGATGATGCTTTGTGCTTTAGAAGACATGATCTTAGATAGGAAATAATGGTGAATGAGGATACATGCAACCAATGTAGTCAGGTATTGAAAGGATCTCGTGTGTTTTTCATGTTATATTAATTTAATCCTGAAAAAAAATAACTGCAGTGGAGCAGGAACTGAGCCGCTATGTTCTTTATGCATAGAACCTAGTACATGTCTAGCATAGTAGATCAACATGGTTGGCAAGTGTGCATATGATATTAAGCAGTTTGATTCGCTTTGACATGATGATGCCCATAGTCATGTGCAGTTTGGAAGATTTTATTAGAGGTGAATGCATATGCTAGGTTTTTAAGCACTACATGATTTTATAGAGGCACAACAAACTATTTAATGAGCAAAACTGATAAATCCATTAGTGCTTACTTTTAGCTGCTAGATATCCACTAAAAGTGAGTTACAAACAGAAAATTAAGAATCACTAAAAGGGTGGCTCTGTTGAATGCTGAGTTCTCATCATATCCTCTGTCTTGTAGCTCTGTAATGTGGTTCTAGGAAAGAGCTGGCACTAGTTAGCCTTTGCAAATATCTGATAGCTGCCAAAAATAATGTCGGCATGAATCTTTTAGTGTTCATAGAGATGAAACTAATGTTTTTGTCTGTGACAGCCAACTAGTAGATGCTTTAATCTGTTCTCTACCACTTTGTTTTAGGTTTTGTTCATATAGTCATTGTTTTCATCCTTTATAATGGACTCTGAAATCAGAGGTAAATTTTCCAATGATAGAGGATAATTACAAATATAAAACAAGTGTCCTCTACCAGAAGTAACTGGATAATCAGAATTCGTCATCTATGAACTTTCATAAAACCATATGTACTAAGAGGTGTTTTTCGGCACTAAAATACCTTAAAGTATCATAGGTGGTTGAGATATGTGGTTTGGAATATGTGATAGGTATCCTATATTGAATTCCAAAATCGCTATGTGGGTATCAAAATATACCAATTGCCTTATAAACAAGAATTTGTGGCACCAATTTCACTATTTGAAACTCTAAAACAAAGCAGCCAGATAGGGGGTAACCAAAAAGTTATGTTACATAACATCAGAAATACATTTAACGGTCTTCAGCAATGCAAGCAAGAATTTCACACTGAATATGCTAGTTGAACATGCTGACATCAATTTGCAAAAACAAGTCTATTGTCTGTCATGATTCATTCCTGATCAAACATTTTCCCATCAAAATCAGGTTCTAACAATGACAATCACATTTTGAAGGCTCAACTAACTGATAGGTATTCTGGTTTCACATGGAAGGCATTGAAAATGTCACATCTGCCAGGTGCCAATAAATGTGTAAATGTTTTGCCAGTACAATATGGAGTAATGTTGCTGTTTATTAATTAGATAGTGTAATAACTATTGATTGTTATACTGGAAGAGATTATTGCAACTTTGGCAAGATATCTTTATTGCTGTTACACACACAAATCGACATATTTAAAAGAGGTGTAAGCTTTTTATCAACATAACAATTTTTTCCTTTATATATTGAGTGGCTGAGTTTGTATATTTTCTCAAAATGGATGTCAGCATACGATCATCTGAGAAGTTTATTTTTCCAAGTGTAAGCGGATGACAATTTTAAATGGAAATGTTTGATTTCCAGAACAATGCAGGTTTTGCACTGGAACGGGTAGTGTGACTGTAGTTCTTGGGGAGGCGAATCTGAAGTCTCACGATGCATCAATTGTGAAGGTGCTGGCACGTTAACATGCACCACATGCCAAGGCACTGGAATCCAACCACGTTATCTGGATCGCAGGTAAAACATCATCCAAAATTCAGTTGAAGTCATCTTCCATATGAAATATTCCATTGTCCACATAAAAGTTTGTGCAGACTGATCGAATAAATGGATTCGGTTAACGCATTCTTCATGACATAAAACTGTATTTACATCCAGAAGAGATGCTGTAAAAACTGGGATAACTCTGCATGCCCTAGAAATTAGTAGTTTCGATTTGATTTTGTATAGCAACAAGAATCATTTAAGGATCTTGAAACATATTCATGACATAGGATGCTGACATTCATTTTATGATAGCATATGCTTTGAGTAAGATTATTCCACGTAATAGATAACCATCATTATCCTAAAAATCGATGAAATGCTGAAACTATCACCTCCAAGTTTGTATGCCTAATCAGTTTCCGGAAATAAGATGTTTCCCTTTCCCCTATGAAACATCATATGCTTCTTAAATAATTTTACGAAGATATGGATGAAGACATACCTTTCATTGAGGGTCACTACATAGCAAGGCCTAAGACATCGACTTTGAACATAATCTGATATTTCACACTACCTTACGTAGTTGTCAGATTAAACAAACATAGGAATTGCATTTTCGTCTCATTGAATCTTTAGTACAATTTTGTTTATATCTCTATCTATAATTGTTACTAAAGTCCATCCAATCAATACTAAACTAGTATTTCATTTCAAATACATTTATATATGATGTTTTTCTGTTTTGTTAATAATTAAGTTTTTTAAAAAAAATTTAAGCTATTGAAAAGTAGGAAAAACCTATCGCACAGTTATAAAATGTTGGATATTAAAATGCTGCACCTTGATAGGAAATCCAAATAATTGCAAAGAATTATATGATAGGCTGCCATCTAGGTTAATGAAGAGTTAGAAGTGTGCATATGCATTCCTTACGATAATAATTTTAATATATTGCACTATCTTATTTATTAGAATTGATTTCACCATTATATTTTATCAGTAGGATCGTGGTCGTATATTTTGGTAGAGGCATACCTATAGATATTGTTTATCTGCTTTCATCCATCATAATTATAAGTGAAGGCAATTAAGTATTAGATTAATTTTGTTATGTAGTAGATCTAGTTAGACCTATGATTTATGCAACATGTGTGTGTGTGTGTGTTTATTTTGTTGATGATGATAATAGTTTTTTTCTTTCTTTTTGTCCATGAAATAGGGAGTTTAAGGATGATGATTGAAGCCTTTATTGGGTAGTTGCAAGATGTGGCAATGCAAGCACCATTACAAACTTGTAAAGCACGCGGGATCCCTATTTACGCTAGGAACATCTTTTGGGATAGTTTCTTTCATTCATTTTTGGAAGATATGGTAATTCCAAGATCATATATTTAATGTTTTTGTATTATGGTTGCTATCTCTCTTGCTGTAGCCACAGACATTAGGAGTCCATTCCCTGGAAATCCGACCTTTTTCCTACTAGCTATTGTTCTACCTGCATGTGCATGTGATCCAATAAAGATAGTCACTCATGAATTTCTGATGTTATCGGATCATCAAATTTTAAGGCATCAGACTGCTCTCAGTTCCAATGCTCCCACGCAGCAAGGAGTTGGTCAGCATGTGGTAGAGCACAAAGTGACTATCTCTAAGTTGTTCCGTCAAAAATTTTCTGTGAAGCACACTTGCTCAGTCCAGTTTTACAATCTGTCCAAATAACTGTCATTAGTTGTTATAATTGAAAATAATGAGAAATAGCAGCAAACTCTCTCTTATTGACACCTCTCATAAGCTTTTACTTCATTTGATAAACAGTGAAAAGACCTACTATTTTCTTATTGCACAACAGCTGTTATGGTGGGGGAAAATGGCCTATGTCAAAATTCATCACTTTTATATGTGCACAAGAGAATTCTGGATCATTTGATAAGCAGTGCAAGGACCTATTATTTTCCTATTGCACAACAGCTGTTGTGGTGGGGAAATGGCCTTTGTCAAAAATCATCACTTTTACGTGTGCCCAAGAGAACTCTGGAATGCAATGACTGCTATCGTAAACCACTGTTCAAAAGAGGAGAAAATGCAAGGAATTTACATAACATTCTTTGCAATTCTATTCTCCTCCAAACAACTTTGATACGAATCTAAATTCTTTGCCTGTCCCTTTTTTTTTTTCAGTTTTTAAGAAAAGAGAAACCTTTGCCTGTTTTCATATGAGCATTTATTTGGTAATGAAAACTAAAAGAAAAACTGGCGGTTGGTCTTGCATTAGACTCCATGCATTTGTATGTAACATTATCGATGTCTTTCTTCTTAACCACGTGGTAGAAAGAGGTCCCAACTAATTTTTCAATTTATATTATTTATTTATTTGTGTAGCTCTTACTCGAATCAGGTGTTGGTGAATTGAAGCTTCTCAGGTTGAGGGAGGTTGGTGTTAACCCTTTGTTGCTTTTCCCAGTTGTGAGAGAGGAAACAACTGCCTATCCGTCCACACAGCATTGACCACCAAACAATTGCTCGTTGCTTATTATCCAACCTACCTGGCCCGCACCATCTTAAAAACTGTTTCACACGGACAGGGTTGTATCTTTTGCCAGAAAAAACGATTCCACTTCTTCTGCTCGAAGCCATGATTTGCATCGTGCAATGGCTACTTCGACATTTATGTAGATGGATGGTAGAAAAAGTTAAAAATATTTGAATATTTATTTGGATCTCCATCCAATGATCGATATCGTGAAAAAAAAATAATTATTTTTTTATGTGAAAGATGCAGTTTGGACCCTCCCACATAAATGCATTTGGGATTTAGATTACATCTTTCACACAAAAATTGATTGATCTTCTTTCACAAACTTAATCATCATATTTTTGCATGATTTTTTTTAAATTATGACATCAGTTTTGATCAATTTTATGAATGAAAAGAAATATTTCATCGCGCTATGAAATCCATGCAAAATGTAATATAATTGTTGAGCAAGATTAATCGATACGATCTGAATCCATGCACTCTTTTACTGCGAACGCCACTCTCTATACCCATTATCGAACTAATGATTAAAAAGAATTAATGGTGTTCACTAAAAAAATTAATGACGGTAAAGTCAAGAATATCTGATTATCTATATGTGCGGTCCAACGTGTCCATATGATTTTATCTCTTAAGGTTGTATTATTTGAATCAAAAAAAGTTTATGAAGAAATAAAAAATTTTAAAATTTTATAATATAAGATGATCTGACTGAATAATTAATGTGAAATTAAAATTTCGCTCTCTCCGCAGCAATAATCTATGCCACGACGTATCGCACCAAGCCCTCCTGTAAACCCAAACTCGTAAATGCCGGCGAGGAGGAGGTATGTTACCTGACCGCGAGATACGCCTACGGAATACCAAAGAAAAAGAAACGGAGAGAAAGAGAGAGGGAGAGAGAGGGCCAAAGGGGCCAAGATGGTCTGTAACAGAAAAAAGAAGGGGGGCAAGACGGTGAGGGAAGGCAGAGGAGGATGGACGCTGTCTTGTCCAAGAAATAGGTACTTTTACCGATTCGAAGGCCTCGAATTTCTTTGTGCCAATTGCTTCTCCGTTCTTCCTACTGGAAATAG